>NC_088421.1:23082701-23212701 GCF_034236695.1 Oncorhynchus nerka | reverse complement strand
TTAAATGTTTAACTTTAAGGTTTAGCTCACATAATATCATTTAAAAGTATACAGTAAGGTGTCTAACTGAATACATGTGGCAAAAACAACCGTAGACATTAATACATGGATTTCTATAGCTTCCTAAATCTATTTTACAACGGTGAGGGACTGCCAAGATGGAGGCACGGTGGCTTCAACATCACTGGGTACGAGCCCAAGTTCATGAGGCATTTTAAGTTCTTACATAATTAATGGGTATACATCATTCATTTAAAAGTTTTTAAAAAATGTATGTACCAATCATAGATTTCCCATGCAAATATGCTAATAATGAACCTAAATGTGAACAAGACTCGCTAAAAAGATTAGTGAGTGTTACATAACTGCAAAAATGTGGAAAAGTTCAAGAAAGTTGAATCCCTAACAAAATCTGTAAATATCAACTTAATACGTAGCACACGACCGTGTTCATTCAGGGTGAATGTTGTCATGACAACCCAAGTGTTGGAGAATGTCAGTTAGATGAAACAGTACTGTTTGTTTTATATGCTTCTTATGGGATGTGCCTTTGTCTCCAACATCTAATCATCCATCCAACACAGGCAGGAGGATAGAAGCATCCACAGAAACATGCAGACACACTCACACACTATTTGAAAGACAATCACAAAGAGAAAGATGAGGAAGTGATTACCATATCACCAAGCCTCCGGGAGAGAACACACATACACCTGACTTCTGATTAGGGTTGCAACATTTCCAGTTGAAAGTTATTGAAAGTTCCCAGAGTTGCGTTACCCTAGTTCTGATTGTGTGAGTAACTGATGCCTGTAGTGTTTGTGTACCTGCTGTTGATGCATCCTGTGAACCAAATGATCCCCTCTGGTATAGTGATGAAGCAGCATCATATTCTAAGAGCATACAGTATATTTCCCTTCCTTTGACAAACAAACCCACATACAGTAAACATACATGCTGTTTGAGTAGCTAGTGTACTAGACTGGTACACTACACACACTATCTCTCTGACTTTATATGTGAAGCAAACACAGCACACACACTCACGTGCACGCACACACGTACAAAGACACACTCATGTGCACGCACACACGTACAAAGACACACTCACGTGCACGCACACACGTACAGAGACACACTCACGTGCACGCACACACGTACAAAGACACACTCACGTGCACGCACACACGTACAGAGACACACTCACGTGCACGCACACACGTACAAAGATACACTCACGTGCACGCACACACGTACAAAGACACACTCACGTGCACGCACACACGTACAAAGACACACTCACGTGCATGCACACACGTACAAAGACACACTCATAAAAAAGAGTACATACACTCACGGCATCAAAGGGTAAGAGTTAATATCTTTGCAACTGGAAGTGTACAGTAGTAAACAACAAACGCATTTTGGTCTCTCTCCCTCTCACTCTCATCCTCTCTCTCTCATCCCCTCCCTCTCATCCTCTCCCTCCCTCTCATCCTCTCCCTCTCATCCCCTCCCTCTCATCCCCTCCCTCTCATCCTCTCCCTCCCTCCCTCTCATCCTCTCCCTCTCATCCCCTCCCTCTCATCCCCTCCCTCTCATCCTCTCCCCTTAAAGTGTGTGTAAGAGGCCCCCTCAGGCCAATGCTCTCCTCTCCCCACACCAAACCAATAACAGCACAGCACAGCACAGCACAGAGAAAAGCCATCAGCAGCACCATTAGAATGCTTCCATTGCCATTTGTTATGTTAGGCCTGATGACTGGATGAGTCCCGGGGGGGATGCATTTCACGCTTGCTGGTGAACACACAAGGCTTTTTAATCAGTCTTTAAACTAAATAGGCCATGATAGCATCCCTGTCGTTCCACCGCTCTCCCCTTGCTCTGCCCTGCCTTCATATTCAAATGGCTCGCAAATGGAACAACTGGGTAAAGGATCAACCAACATATTGTCTCTGATAAGACACCGATGCATTTGAAATGCATGGGAAGGAATGGGTGCAGAGGGGAGGGGTATCTTTACTGCCGCAGAAAACACAATCTAACACTGAACCAGAAGCATTACAATGGAGCGAAGCCCCATTAAATAGCTTGTAGAGACACAGAACTGAGTCATACATCACCCTGTCAGCTACTGGAGCTCTGCTTATTGGCATAATTGAAATGAAACTACATATTTAAAGGAGGCATTGTAGCTTACATTGTAAGTTAAATCCATACTCTCTCTCCTTGAAAAGACATGGCTTGGGGCAGAAAAGGTGTGAATGCTCAGAGCCTGTAAATAATAGATCAGGTTGAGGGAGACTCAGACACTGAGTGGATGTTCCCGAGAGAGAAAGAGAAACTGTAAAGATAGCTGAGTTTAACTGGGGGCTAGGAATGATGGGGGATTTATATTGTGATGTTGTTAGCTAGTCTTCCTATGATAATATGAAGACTATTACTGTAATAATGTGGGGGGTCCTCACCACACTGAAATTCAGAAGAAGAGAACGCTACAACACTTCAGATATACTCTAGTTCTTTCTAACAGCTTGCTTCTAACTACCACTACCACTGTGGTATTTTTCCTGTGTGGAATGCTGTCTGCGGGACTGAGCACCCCCTCAGCGTGGATAATTCATCAGATGAGGGGGACATGTACAATCCAGGGGGTTAAACACGGAACTTCAAGTGCTGTCTGTCTGACAGGCCTGAGATAGACAAGACACACTGTCTCTCACACTGACTGGGACCTGACTAGAGACAGGGTGATGAGAGGAGTCCGGCACTGCCATCGCCATGGTGATAGATGCTTCCACAGCCCAAGGTGAGAGGGAGGGTGTGCTACCCAGCCATCTGTCAAACAGCGGACTGACGGGAGGGGTGGAGGTGGCTTTTGAGGGGCCCGGCAGGGTGACAGGGCAGTGCCCAGGGCAGAAGGTGATGGATGCCCTCTCTCTCTCTCACACCTTCACTCAGGTTGGCAGGACTGGATCAATACCCAGTGGAGAGAGGGAATGAGAGGAGGGAGAGAGAGGGAATGAGAGGAGGGAGAGAGAGGGAATGAGAGGAGGGAGAGAGGGAATGAGAGGAGGGAGAGAGAGGGAATGAGAGAGAGGGAATGAGAGGAGGGAGAGAGAGGGAACGAGAGGAGGGAGAGAGAGGGAAAGGGTGGAGGGAGAGAGAGGGAATGAGAGGAGGGAGAGAGAGGGAATGAGAGGAGGGAGAGAGGGAATGAGATGAGGGAGAGAGGGAACGAGAGGAGGGAGAAAGAGGGAACGAGAGGAGGGAGAGAGAGGGAAAGGGTTGAGGGAGAGAGAGGGAATGAGAGGAGGGAGAGAGAGGGAATGAGAGGAGGGAGAGAGGGAATGAGATGAGGGAGAGAGGGGGAATTAGATGATGGAGAGAGAGGGAATGAGAGGAGGGAGAGAGAGGGAATGAGATGAGGGAGAGAGAGGGAATGAGAGGAGGGAGAGGGCCAGCTGGAACTGCCTCCACTGGCAAACAAACATCCAACATCAGTCTATGAAGTCCATTTGTCACCTGTCATAGTTGCGACCCTTGTTGACCTCTGTCACGTCTAAGCCCGTTAATCACTCCGGCCAAGTGCATTTGGTTTGCTTCGATCGCCGCAGACAACCTGGCCGGACAAGCTAGTTTACAACCTTGAGACAAATCACCTGGGAGAGTGTGGATGATGGATGGGGCCCTGAAGGGGACAAGAAGGGACTGCAGAGAGTCAGTAGGGCCTCCAAAAGAACCTCCAATTGACAGCTTATTCAGGCCCTCAATAGGGGCTTCACAACTATTAATCATAATCATGGCTACCACTCAGTGATGAGATGTTCAATAGAAGCCCATGTAAAAGAGTGCACCACAATAGACTAAGGAGAGGCAGACAGAACTCTGTACTTGGAGCAGACTCTCTCTACTTCTCTCTTTCTCTCTCCCCCTCCTCCCTCCCTCTCTCCCCTCCCTCTCTCCCTCCCTCCCCTCCCTCCCTCCCTCCCTCCCTCCCTCCCTCCCCTCCCTCCCTCCCTCCCTCCCTCCCTCCCTCTCTCCCCTCCCTCCCTCTCCCTCCCTCCCTCCCTCTCTCCCCTCCCTCCCTCTCCCTCCCTCCCTCCTCTCTCCCCTCCCTCCCTCTCCCTCCCTCTCTCCCCTCCCTCCCTCCCTCTCCCTCCCTCTCCCCTCCCTCCCTCTCCCTCCCTCCCTCTCCCCCTCCTCCCTCCCTAAACTCCCTCCTCCTTACAACATGTGCACTGCAGGAGTTCACACCATCTGAATAAAGTTGCATAGAGATGAATACAAGGCTCACTTTACAAACTCTGTCTGACATGTCTCTTTTTTTACGACTAGCCTAAACTCTTCCGTTTACTGTAAGCTTATCTATCTGAGGTATGTAACCATACAAAACACAAAAGGTTTGGAGACAAATGCATCATCAATTCATTTCATAACAGTTTCATAACAGAGTGGTTTTCTGTATCAAGGCTTGGTTTGAATGCAGGTACATTCTAAAGAGTAGAATACCAGAGGTCTCATTTCCCCACAATGAGATTGACTACAGACATCTAGAATACCTCTGAATGACGACAATAACAGTCAGTTATCAAGGCATATCATGGGAGGAGAGAGAGATATACTTGATTATGGCATAATGGATGTTTATGGCAGGATGGTCAATGGAAGAGAGGGAAGGAGGGAGAAGCATGAGAACAGAAAGAGAGAGCAAGAGCAAGGCAGCATGGAGGAATTAAAACCCCACTCTGGTCGTTCCCATCAGCCCCAACAGTGGTTTGCACTGAGCAGAAGTACTGCTCCACGCGAGAGAACGTCGTGAGACCAACAGTAACAGTCTCCCACTCTCTCCATTACATAGAGAGCAAGGAGACAGGCTACACACACACACACTCTCTATCCCTCTCTCTTAACCTCCTGCCCAGCCGAGCTGACTGTGATTGGATAAGACAACAGCATGGCTGGCTCTCACAGCACAGAGGCAGCAGCACGCTACGCAGACTCAGACCAGCAGACTCAGACCAACGCACGGAGGCAGCCATGCTCAGACACACAAGGACACACACTACTACACACAAACAACTACACACAAACAAAAACAAATCAAAATCCCATTAAAAGCTTTTTAACAGTCAGGTGTCATCTCTGTGTAACAGTACTGTAGCTGGGTTAGACTAGTAGAGGAATCAAATGCTTCCACTCTCCGTCTAGTCAGACCATTTCTCCATCATTATTACACTCTTTCCTCCTCACAGAATACATCCTGCCACTCTTTCCCCCTCACAGACGACATCCTGCCACTCTTTCCCCCTCACAGAATACATCCTGCCACTCTTTCCTCCTCACAGAATACATCCTGCCACTCTTTCCTCCTCACAGACCACACCCTGCCACTCTTTCCTCCTCACAGACAACATCATGCCACTATTTCCTCCTCACAGACAACATCCTGCCACTCTTTCCTCCTCACAGATGACACCCTGCCACTCTTTCCTCCTCACAGACAACATCCTGCCACTCTTTCCTCCTCACAGACTACACCCTGCCACTCTTTCCTCCTCACAGACTATATCCTGCCACTCTTTCCTCCTCACAGACTACACCCTGCCACTCTTTCCTCCTCACAGACAACATCCTGCCACTCTTTCCCCCTCACAGACGACATCCTGCCACTCTTTCCCCCTCACAGAATACATCCTGCCACTCTTTCCTCCTCACAGACTACACCCTGCCATTCTTTCCTCCTCACAGACTACACCCTGCCACTCTTTCCTGCTCACAGAATACATCCTGCCACTCTTTCCCCCTCACAGACGACATCCTGCCACTCTTTCCCCCTCACAGAATACATCCTGCCACTCTTTCCTCCTCACAGACTACACCCTGCCATTCTTTCCTCCTCACAGAATAAATCCTGCCACTCTTTCCTCCTCACAGAATACATCCTGCCACTCTTTCCTCCTCACAGAATACACCCTGGCACTCTTTCCCCATCACAGAATACATCCTGCCACTCTTTCCTCCTCACAGAATACATCCTGCCACTCTTTCCTCCTCACAGAATACACCCTGGCACTCTTTCCCCATCACAGAATACATCCTGCCACTCTTTCCTCCTCACAGAATACATCCTGCCACTCTTTCCTCCTCACAGAATACATCCTGCCACTCTTTCCCCCTCACAGAATACATCCTGCCACTCTTTCCTCCTCACAGAATACACCCTGCCACTCTTTCCTCCTCACAAACGACATCCTGCCACTCTTTCCCTCTCACAGAATACAACCTGCCACTCTTTCCTCCTCACAGAATACACCCTGGCACACTTTCCCCATCACAGAATACATCCTGCCACTCTTTCCTCCTCACAGAATACTCCTGCCACCTCCTCACAAACGACATCCTGCCACTCTTTCCCCTCACAGAATACATCCTGCCACTCTTTCCTCCTCACAGAATACACCCTGCCACTCTTTCCTCCTCACAAACGACATCCTGCCACTCTTTCCCTCTCACAGAATACAACCTGCCACTCTTTCCTCCTCACAGAATACACCCTGGCACTCTTTCCCCATCGCAGAATACATCCTGCCACTCTTTCCTCCTCACAGACTGCACCCTGCCACTCTTTCCTCCTCACAGAATACATCCTGCCACTCTTTCCTCCTCACAGAATACATCCTGCCACTCTTTCCTCCTCACAGAATACACCCTGGCACTCTTTCCCCATCACAGAATACATCCTGCCACTCTTCCTCCTCACAGAATACATCCTGCCACTCTTTCCTCCTCACAGAATACATCCTGCCACTCTTTCCTCCTCACAGAATACACCCTGGCACTCTTTCCCCATTACAGAATACATCCTGCCACTCTTTCCTCCTCACAGAATACATCCTGCCACTCTTTCCTCCTCACAGAATACATCCTGCCACTCTTTCCTCCTCACAGAATACATCCTGCCACTCTTTCCTCCTCACAGAATACACCCTGGCACTCTTTCCCCATCACAGAATACATCCTGCCACTCTTTCCTCCTCACAGAATACATCCTGCCACTCTTTCCTCCTCACAGAATACATCCTGCCACTCTTTCCCCCTCACAGAATACATCCTGCCACTCTTTCCTCCTCACAGAATACACCCTGCCACTTTCCTCCTCACAAACGACATCCTGCCACTCTTTCCCTCTCACAGAATACAACCTGCCACTCTTTCCTCCTCACAGAATACACCCTGGCACACTTTCCCCATCACAGAATACATCCTGCCACTCTTTCCTCCTCACAGAATACACCCTGCCACTCTTTCCTCCTCACAAACGACATCCTGCCACTCTTTCCCCCTCACAGAATACATCCTGCCACTCTTTCCTCCTCACAGAATACACCCTGCCACTCTTTCCTCCTCACAAACGACATCCTGCCACTCTTTCCTCTCACAGAATACAACCTGCCACTCTTTCCTCCTCACAGAATACACCCTGGCACTCTTTCCCCATCGCAGAATACATCCTGCCACTCTTTCCTCCTCACAGACTGCACCCTGCCACTCTTTCCTCCTCACAGAATACATCCTGCCACTCTTTCCTCCTCACAGAATACATCCTGCCACTCTTTCCTCCTCACAGAATACACCCTGGCACTCTTTCCCCATCACAGAATACATCCTGCCACTCTTTCCTCCTCACAGAATACATCCTGCCACTCTTTCCTCCTCACAGAATACATCCTGCCACTCTTTCCTCCTCACAGAATACACCCTGGCACTCTTTCCCCATTACAGAATACATCCTGCCACTCTTTCCTCCTCACAGAATACATCCTGCCACTCTTTCCTCCTCACAGAATACATCCTGCCACTCTTTCCTCCTCACAGAATACATCCTGCCACTCTTTCCTCCTCACAGAATACACCCTGGCACTCTTTCCCCATCACAGAATACATCCTGCCACTCTTTCCTCCTCACAGAATACATCCTGCCACTCTTTCCTCCTCACAGAATACATCCTGCCACTCTTTCCCCTCACAGAATACATCCTGCCACTCTTTCCTCCTCACAGAATACACCCTGCCACTCTTTCCTCCTCACAAACGACATACTGGCACTCTTTCCTCTCACAGAATACAACCTGCCACTCTTTCCTCCTCACAGAATACACCCTGGCACACTTTCCCCATCACAGAATACATCCTGCCACTCTTTCCTCCTCACAGAATACACCCTGCCACTCTTTCCTCCTCACAAACGACATCCTGCCACTCTTTCCCCCTCACAGAATACATCCTGCCACTCTTTCCTCCTCACAGAATACACCCTGCCACTCTTTCCTCCTCACAAACGACATCCTGCCACTCTTTCCCTCTCACAGAATACAACCTGCCACTCTTTCCTCCTCACAGAATACACCCTGGCACTCTTTCCCCATCGCAGAATACATCCTGCCACTCTTTCCTCCTCACAGACTGCACCCTGCCACTCTTTCCTCCTCACAGAATACATCCTGCCACTCTTTCCTCCTCACAGAATACATCCTGCCACTCTTTCCTCCCAGAATGCACTCTTTCCCCATCACAGAATACATCCTGCCACTCTTTCCTCCTCACAGAATACATCCTGCCACTCTTTCCTCCTCACAGAATACATCCTGCCACTCTTTCCTCCTCACAGAATACATCCTGCCACTCTTCCTCCTCCAGAATACATCCTGCCACTCTTTCCTCCTCACAGAATACATCCTGCCACTCTTTCCCCTCACAGAATACATCCTGCCACTCTTTTCCTCACAGAATCCATCCTGCCACTCTTTCCTCCTCACAGAATACATCCTGCCACTCTTTCCCCTCACAGACTACATCCTGCCACTCTTTCCCCTCACAGAATACATCCTGCCCACTTTCCCCTGACAGACTACACATCCTGCCACTCTTTCCCCTCACAGACATACACCCTGCCACTCTTTCCTCCTCACAGAATACATCCTGCCACTCTTTCCTCCTCACAGAATACATCCTGCCACTCTTTCCTCCTACAGAATACACCCTGGCACTCTTTCCCCATCACAGAATACATCCTGCCACTCTTTCCTCCTCACAGAATACATCCTGCACACTCTTTCCTCCTCACAGCCACTCTTTCCCTCCTCACAGAATACATCCTGCCACTCTTTCCTCCTCACAGAATACCACTCACAGAATACATCCTGCCACTCTTTCCTCCTCACAGAATACACCCTGCCACTCTTTCCCCCATCCTCACAGAATACATCCTGCCACTCTTTCCTTTCCTTTCCTCCTCACAGAATACATCCTGCCACTCTTTCCTCCTCACAGAATACATCCTGCCACTCTTTCCTCCTCACAGAATACACCCTGCCACTCTTTCCTCCTCACAGAATACAACACTCTTTCCTCCTGAATACACCCTGGCACTCTTTCCCCATCACAGAATACATCCTGCCACTCTTTCCTCCTCAACTCAGAATACACCCTGCCACTCTTTCCTCCTCACAGAATACATCCTGCCACTCTTTCCTCCTCACAGAATACATCCTGCCACTCTTTCCTCCTCACAGAATACACCCTGGCACTCTTTCCCCATCACAGAATACATCCTGCCACTCTTTCCTCCTCACAGAATACATCCTGCCACTCTTTCCTCCTCACAGAATACATCCTGCCACTCTTTCCTCCTCACAGAATACATCCTGCCACTCTTTCCCCCTCACAGAATACATCCTGCCACTCTTTCCTCCTCACAGAATACATCCTGCCACTCTTTCCCCCTCACAGAATACATCCTGCCACTCTTTCCCCCTCACAGAATACATCCTGCCACTCTTTCTCCCTCACAGAATACATCCTGCCACTCTTTCCTCCTCACAGAATCCATCCTGCCACTCTTTCCCCCTCACAGAATACATCCTGCCACTCTTTCCTCCTCACAGAATCCATCCTGCCACTTTTTCCTCCTCACAGACTACATACAACCTGCCACTCTTTCCTCCTCACAGAATCCATCCTGCCACTCTTTCCTCCTCACATAATACACCCTGCCACTCTTTCCCCCTGACAGACTACACCCTGCCACTCTTTCCCCCTCACAGACAACACCCTGCCACTCTTTCCTCCTCACAGACTACATCCTGCCACTCTTTCCCCCTCACAGACTACATCCTGCCACTCTTTCCCCCTCACAGACTGCACCCTGCCACTCTTTCCCCCTCACAGACTACATCCTGCCACTCTTTCCCCCTCACAGACTACATCCTGCCACTCTTTCCTCCTCACAGACTACACCCTGCCACTCTTTCCCCTCACACACTACACCCTGCCACTCTTTCCTCCTCACAGACTGCACCCTGCCACTCTTTCCCCCTCACAGACTACATCCTGCCACTCTTTCCTCCTCACAGAATACATCCTGCCACTCTTTCCTCCTCACAGAATACATCCTGCCACTCTTTCCTCCTCACAGAATACATCCTGCCACTCTTTCCTCCTCACAGAATACACCCTGGCACTCTTTCCCCATCACAGAATACATCCTGCCACTCTTTCCTCCTCACAGAATACATCCTGCCACTCTTTCCTCCTCACAGAATACATCCTGCCACTCTTTCCCCCTCACAGAATACATCCTGCCACTCTTTCCTCCTCACAGAATACACCCTGCCACTCTTTCCTCCTCACAAACGACATACTGGCACTCTTTCCCTCTCACAGAATACAACCTGCCACTCTTTCCTCCTCACAGAATACACCCTGGCACACTTTCCCCATCACAGAATACATCCTGCCACTCTTTCCTCCTCACAGAATACACCCTGCCACTCTTTCCTCCTCACAAACGACATCCTGCCACTCTTTCCCCCTCACAGAATACATCCTGCCACTCTTTCCTCCTCACAGAATACACCCTGCCACTCTTTCCTCCTCACAAACGACATCCTGCCACTCTTTCCCTCTCACAGAATACAACCTGCCACTCTTTCCTCCTCACAGAATACACCCTGGCACTCTTTCCCCATCGCAGAATACATCCTGCCACTCTTTCCTCCTCACAGACTGCACCCTGCCACTCTTTCCTCCTCACAGAATACATCCTGCCACTCTTTCCTCCTCACAGAATACATCCTGCCACTCTTTCCTCCTCACAGAATACACCCTGGCACTCTTTCCCCATCACAGAATACATCCTGCCACTCTTTCCTCCTCCAGAATACATCCTGCCACTCTTTCCTCCTCACAGAATACATCCTGCCACTCTTTCTCCTCACAGAATACATCCTGCCACTCTTTCCCCTCACAGAATACATCCTGCCACTCTTTCCTCCTCACAGAATACATCCTGCCACTCTTTCCCCCTCACAGAATACATCCTGCCACTCTTTCCCCCTCACAGAATCCATCCTGCCACTCTTTCCTCCTCACAGAATCCATCCTGCCACTCTTTCCTCCTCACAGACTACATCCTGCCACTCTTTCCCCCTCACAGAATACACCCTGCCACTCTTTCCCCCTGACAGACTACACCCTGCCACTCTTTCCCCCTCACAGACAACACCCTGCCACTCTTTCCTCCTCACAGACTACATCCTGCCACTCTTTCCTCCTCACAGAATACATCCTGCCACTCTTTCCTCCTCACAGAATACACCCTGGCACTCTTTGCCCATCACAGAATACATCCTGCCACTCTTTCCTCCTCACAGAATACATCCTGCCACTCTTTCCTCCTCACAGAATACATCCTGCCACTCTTTCCTCCTCACAGAATACACCCTGGCACTCTTTCCCCATCACAGAATACATCCTGCCACTCTTTCCTCCTCACAGAATACATCCTGCCACTCTTTCCTCCTCACAGAATACATCCTGCCACTCTTTCCCCTCACAGAATACATCCTGCCACTCTTTCCTCCTCACAGAATACACCCTGCCACTCTTTCCTCCTCACAACGACATCCTGCCACTCTTTCCTCTCACAGAATACAACCTGCCACTCTTTCCTCCTCAGAATACACCCTGGCACACTTTCCCCATCACAGAATACATCCTGCCACTCTTTCCTCCTCACAGAATACACCCTGCCACTCTTTCCTCCTCACAAACGACATCCTGCCACTCTTTCCCCCTCACAGAATACATCCTGCCACTCTTTCCTCCTCACAGAATACACCCTGCCACTCTTTCCTCCTCACAGAATACACCCTGCCACTCTTTCCTCCTCACAAACGACATCCTGCCACTCTTTCCCTCTCACAGAATACAACCTGCCACTCTTTCCTCCTCACAGAATACACCCTGGCACTCTTTCCCCATCACAGAATACATCCTGCCACTCTTTCCTCCTCACAGACTGCACCCTGCCACTCTTTCCTCCTCACAGAATACATCCTGCCACTCTTTCCTCCTCACAGAATACATCCTGCCACTCTTTCCTCCTCACAGAATACACCCTGGCACTCTTTCCCCATCACAGAATACATCCTGCCACTCTTTCCTCCTCACAGAATACATCCTGCCACTCTTTCCTCCTCACAGAATACATCCTGCCACTCTTTCCTCCTCACAGAATACATCCTGCCACTCTTTCCCCCTCACAGAATACATCCTGCCACTCTTTCCTCCTCACAGAATACATCCTGCCACTCTTTCCCCCTCACAGAATACATCCTGCCACTCTTTCCCCCTCACAGAATACATCCTGCCACTCTTTCTCTCCTCACAGAATACATCCTGCCACTCTTTCCTCCTCACAGAATCCATCCTGCCACTCTTTCCCCTCACAGAATACATCCTGCCACTCTTTCCTCCACAGAATCCATCCTGCCACTTTTTCCTCCTCACAGACTACATACAACCTGCCACTCTTTCCTCCTCACAGAATCCATCCTGCCACTCTTTCCTCCTCACATAATACACCCTGCCACTCTTTCCCCTGACAGACTACACCCTGCCACTCTTTCCCCTCACAGACAACACCCTGCCACTCTTCCTCCTCACAGAATACATCCTGCCACTCTTTCCCCCTCAGACTACATCCTGCCACTCTTTCCCCCTCACAGACTGCACCCTGCCACTCTTTCCCCCTCAGACTACATCCACACTCTTTCCCCTCACAGACTACATCCTGCCACTCTTTCCTCCTCTGGACTACACCCTGCCACTCTTTTCCCCTCACACACTACACCCTGCCACTCTTCCTCCTCACAGACTGCACCCTGCCACTCTTTCCCCTCACAGACTACATCCTGCCACTCTTTCCCCCTCACAGACTACACCCTGCCACTCTTTCCCCCTCACAGACTACACCCTGCCACTCTTTCCCCCTCACAGAATACACCCTGACACTCTTTCCTCCTCACAGACGACATCCTGCCACTCTTTCCCCCTCACAGAATACACCCTGCCACTCTTTCCTCCTCACAAACGACATCCTGCCACTCTTTCCCTCTCACAGAATACAACCTGCCACTCTTTCCTCCTCACAGAATACACCCTGGCACTCTTTCCCCATCACAGAATACATCCTGCCACTCTTTCCTCCTCACAGACTGCACCCTGAGAATACATCCTGCCACTCTTTCCTCCTCACAGAATACATCCTGCCACTCTTTCCTCCTCACAGAATACACCCTGGCACTCTTTCCCCATCACAGAATACATCCTGCCACTCTTTCCTCCTCACAGAATACATCCTGCCACTCTTTCCTCCTCACAGAATATACCCTGGCACTCTTTCCCCATCACAGAATACATCCTGCCACTCTTTCCTCCTCACAGAATACATCCTGCCACTCTTTCCTCCTCACAGAATACATCCTGCCACTCTTTCCTCCTCACATAATACACCCTGGCACTCTTTCCCCATCACAGAATACATCCTGCCATACAGAATACATCCTGCCACTCTTCCTCCTCACAGAATACATCCTGCCACTCTTTCCTCCTCACAGAATACATCCTGCCACTCTTTCCCCCTCACAGAATACATCCTGCCACTCTTTCCTCCTCACAGAATACACCCTGCCACTCTTTCCTCCTCACAAACGACATCCTGCCACTCTTTCCCTCTCACAGAATACAACCTGCCACTCTTTCCTCCTCAGAATACACCTGGCACTCTTTCCATCACAGAATACATCCTGCCACTCTTTCCTCCTCACAGAATACACCCTGCCACTCTTTCCCCCTCACAAACTACACCCTGCCACTCTTTCCTCCTCACAGACTGTACCCTGCCACTCTTTCCTCCTCACAGACTACACCCTGCCACTCTTTCCCCCTCGCAGAATACACCCTGCCACTCTTTCCTCCTCACAAACGACATCCTGCCACAGAATACATCCTGCCACTCTTTCCTCCTCACAGAATACACCCTGCCACTCTTTCCTCCTCACAAACGACATCCTGCCACTCTTTCCCTCTCACAGAATACAACCTGCCACTCTTTCCTCCTCACAGAATACACCCTGGCACTCTTTCCCCATCACAGAATACATCCTGCCACTCTTTCCTCCTCACAGACTGCACCCTGCCACTCTTTCCTCCTCACAGAATACATCCTGCCACTCTTTCCTCCTCACAGAATACATCCTGCCACTCTTTCCTCCTCAAAGAATACACCCTGGCACTCTTTCCCCATCACAGAATACATCCTGCCACTCTTTCCTCCTCACAGAATACATCCTGCCACTCTTTCCTCCTCACAGAATACATCCTGCCACTCTTTCCTCCTCACAGAATACATCCTGCCACTCTTTCCCCCTCACAGAATACATCCTGCCACTCTTTCCTCCTCACAGAATACATCCTGCCACTTTTCCCTCACAGAATACATCCTGCCACTCTTTTCCTCACAGAATACATCCTGCCACTCTTTCTCCCTCACAGAATACATCCTGCCACTCTTTCCTCCTCACAGAATCCATCCTGCCACTCTTTCCCCTCACAGAATACATCCTGCCACTCTTTCCTCCTCACAGAATCCATCCTGCCACTTTTTCCTCCTCACAGACTACATACAACCTGCCACTCTTTCCTCCTCACATAATACACCCTGCCACTCTTTCCCCTGACAGACTACACCCTGCCACTCTTTCCCCCTCACAGACAACACCCTGCCACACTTTCCCTCCTCACAGACTACATCCTGCCACTCTTTCCCTCACAGACTACATCCTGCCACTCTTTCCCCTCACAGACTGCACCCTGCCACTCTTTCCCCCTCACAGACTACATCCTGCCACTCTTTCCCCCTCACAGACTACATCCTGCCACTCTTTCCTCCTCACAGACTACACCATGCCACTCTTTCCCCCTCACACACTACACCCTGCCACTCTTTCCTCCTCACAGACTGCACCCTGCCACTCTTTCCCCTCACAGACTACATCCTGCCACTCTTTCCCCCTCACAGACTACATCCTGCCACTCTTTCCCCCTCACACACTACACCCTGCCACTCTTTCCCCCTCACAGAATACACCCTGACACTCTTTCCTCCTCACAGACGACATCCTGCCACTCTTTCCCCCTCACAGAATACACCCTGCCACTCTTTCCTCCTCACAAACGACATCCTGCCACTCTTCCCTCTCACAGAATACAACCTGCCACTCTTTCCTCCTCACAGAATACACCCTGGCACTCTTTCCCCATCACAGAATACATCCTGCCACTCTTTCCTCCTCACAGACTGCACCCTGCCACTCTTTCCTCCTCACAGAATACATCCTGCCACTCTTTCCTCCTCACAGAATACATCCTGCCACTCTTTCCTCCTCACAGAATACATCCTGCCACTCTTTCTCCTCACAGAATACATCCCCACTCTTTCCTCCTCACAGAATACATCCTGCCACTCTTCCTCCTCACAGAATACATCCTGCCACTCTTTCCCCTCACAGAATACATCCTGCCACTCTTTCCTCCTCACAGAATACATCCTGCCACTCTTTCCTCCTCACAGAACGACATCCTGCCACTCTTTCCTCTCACAGAATACACCCTGCCACTCTTTCCCCTCACAGAAATACACTCTTTCCCCATCACAGAATACATCCTGCCACTCTTTCCTCCTCACAGAATACATCCCTGCCACTCTTTCCTCCTCACAGAATACATCCTGCCACTCTTTCCTCCTCACAGAATACATCCTGCCACTCTTTCCTCCTCACAGAATACACCCTGCCACTCTTTCCCCATCACAGAATACATCCTGCCACTCTTTCCTCCTCACAGAATACATCCTGCCACTCTTTCCTCCTCACAGAATACATCCTGCCACTCTTTCCTCCTCAAAGAATACACCCTGGCACTCTTTCCCCATCACAGAATACATCCTGCCACTCTTTCCTCCTCACAGAATACATCCTGCCACTCTTTCCTCCTCACAGCCACTCTTTCCTCCTCACAGAATACATCCTGCCACTCTTTCCCCCTCACAGAATACATCCTGCCACTCTTTCCTCCTCACAGAATACATCCTGCCACTCTTTCCTCACAGAATACATCCTGCCACTCTTTCCCCCTCACAGAATACATCCTGCCACTCTTTCTCCTCACAGAATACATCCTGCCACTCTTTCCCCCTCACAGAATCCATCCTGCCACTCTTTCCCCTCACAGAATACATCCTGCCACTCTTTCCTCCTCACAGAATCCATCCTGCCACTCTTTCCTCCCTCACAGAATACACTCTTCCTCCTGCCACTCTTTCCCCACCTGCCACTTTTCCTCCTCACAGACTACATCCTGCCACTCTTTCCCCTCACAGACATCCTGCCACTCTTTCCTCACAGACTGCACCCTGCCACTCTTTCCCCCTCACAGACTACATCCTGCCACTTTTTTCACAGACTACATCCTTTTCCTCCACATGCCAGAATACTACACCCTGCCACTCTTTCCTCCTCACAGACTGCACCCTGCCACTCTTTCCCTCACAGACTACATCCTGCCACTCTTTCCCCCTCACAGACTACATCCTGCCACTCTTTCCCCCTCACACACTACACCCTGCCCTCCCTCACAGAATACACCCTGACACTCTTTCCTCCTCACAGACGACATCCTGCCACTCTTTCCCCTCACAGAATACACCCTGCCACTCTTTCCTCCTCACAAACGACATCCTACTTCCTCTCACAGAATACAACCTGCCACTTTCCTCCTCACAGAATACATGGCACTTTCCCATGCCACTCTTTCCTCCTCACAGACTGCACCCTGCCACTCTTTCCTCCTCACAGAATACATCCTGCCACTCTTTTTCCTCCTCACAGAATACATCCTCCTCTTTCCTCCTCACAGAATACACCCTGCCACTCTTTCCCCATCACAGAATACATCCTGCCACTCTTTCCTCCTCACAGAATACATCCTGCCACTCTTTCCTCCTCACAGAATACATCCTGCCACTCTTTCCTCCTCACAGACTACATCCTGCCACTCTTTCCTCCTCACAGAAAACATCCTGCCACTCTTTCCTCCTCACAGAATACATCCTGCCACTCTTTCCTCCTCACAGAATACACCCTGGCACTCTTTCCCCATCACAGAATACATCCTGCCACTCTTTCCTCCTCACAGAATACATCCTGCCACTCTTTCCTCCTCACAGAATACATCCTGCCACTCTTTCCTCCTCACAGAATACATCCTGCCACTCTTTCCTCCTCACAGAATACACCCTGGCACTCTTTCCCCATCACAGAATACATCCTGCCACTCTTTCCTCCTCACAGAATACATCCTGCCACTCTTTCCTCCTCACAGAATACATCCTGCCACTCTTTCCTCCTCACAGAATACATCCTGCCACTCTTTCCCCCTCACAGAATACATCCTGCCACTCTTTCCTCCTCACAGAATACACCCTGCCACTCTTTCCTCCTCACAAATGACATCCTGCCACTCTTTCCCTCTCACAGAATACAACCTGCCACTCTTTCCTCCTCACAGAATACACCCTGGCACTCTTTCCCCATCACAGAATACATCCTGCCACTCTTTCCTCCTCACAGAATACACCCTGCCACTCTTTCCTCCTCACAAACGACATCCTGCCACTCTTTCCCCCTCACAGAATACATCCTGCCACTCTTTCCTCCTCACAGAATACACCCTGCCACTCTTTCCTCCTCACAAACGACATCCTGCCACTCTTTCCCTCTCACAGAATACAACCTGCCACTCTTTCCTCCTCACAGAATACACCCTGGCACTCTTTCCCCATCACAGAATACATCCTGCCACTCTTTCCTCCTCACAGACTGCACCCTGCCACTCTTTCCTCCTCACAGAATACATCCTGCCACTCTTTCCTCCTCACAGAATACATCCTGCCACTCTTTCCTCCTCACAGAATACACCCTGGCACTCTTTCCCCATCACAGAATACATCCTGCCACTCTTTCCTCCTCACAGAATACATCCTGCCACTCTTTCCTCCTCACAGAATACATCCTGCCACTCTTTCCTCCTCACAGAATACATCCTGCCACTCTTTCCTCCTCACAGAATACATCCTGCCACTCTTTCCTCCTCACAGAATACATCCTGCCACTCTTTCCTCCTCACAGAATCCATCCTGCCACTTTTTCCTCCTCACAGACTACATACAACCTGCCACTCTTTCCTCCTCACATAATACACCCTGCCACTCTTTCCCCCTGACAGACTACACCCTGCCACTCTTTCCCCCTCACAGACAACACCCTGCCACTCTTTCCTCCTCACAGACTACATCCTGCCACTCTTTCCCCCTCACAGACTACATCCTGCCACTCTTTCCCCCTCACAGACTGCACCCTGCCACTCTTTCCCCCTCACAGACTACATCCTGCCACTCTTTCCCCCTCACAGACTACATCCTGCCACTCTTTCCTCCTCACAGACTACACCATGCCACTCTTTCCCCCTCACACACTACACCCTGCCACTCTTTCCTCCTCACAGACTGCACCCTGCCACTCTTTCCCCCTCACAGACTACATCCTGCCACTCTTTCCCCCTCACAGACTACATCCTGCCACTCTTTCCCCCTCACACACTACACCCTGCCACTCTTTCCCCCTCCTCACAGACTCTTTCCCCCTCACAGAATACACCCTGCCACTCTTTCCTCCTCACAGACGACATCCTGCCACTCTTCCCACTGCCACTCTTTCCTCCTCACAGAATACACCCTGGCACTCTTTCCCCATCACAGAATACATCCTGCCACTCTTTCCTCCTCACAGACTGCACCTGCCCTCTTTCCTCCTCACAGAATACATCCTGCCACTCTTTCCTCCTCACAGAATACATCCTGCCACTCTTTCCTCCTCACAGAATACATCCTGCCACTCTTTCCCCATCACAGAATACATCCTGCCACTCTTTCCTCCTCACAGAATACATCCTGCCACTCTTTCCTCCTCACAGAATACATCCTGCCACTCTTTCCTCCTCCTGCCACTCTTTCCTCCTCACAGAATACATCCTGCCACTCTTTCCTCCTCACAGAATACATCCTGCCACTCTTTCCTCCTCACAGAATACACCCTGCACTCTTTCCCCATCACAGAATACATCCTGCCACTCTTTCCTCCTCACAGAATACATCCTGCCACTCTTTCCTCCTCACAGAATACATCCTGCCACTCTTTCCCTCTCACAGAATACAATCCTGCCACTCTTTCCTCCTCACAGAATTGGCCTCTTTCCCCATCACAGAATACATCCTGCCACTCTTTCCTCCTCACAGAATACACCCTGCCACAGAATACATCCTGCCACTCTTTCCCCTCACAGAATACATCCTGCCACAGAATACACCCTGCCACTCTTTCCTCCTCCAAACGACATCCTGCCACTCTTTCCTCTCACAGAATACAACCTGCCACTCTTTCCTCCTCACAGAATACATCCTGCCACTCTTTCCCCATCACAGAATACATCCTGCCACTCTTTCCTCCTCACAGACTGCACCCTGCCACTCTTTCCTCCTCACAGAATACATCCTGCCACTCTTTCCTCCTCACAGAATACATCCTGCCACTCTTTCCTCCTCACAGAATACACATCCTGCCACTCTTTCCTCCTCACAGAATACATCCTGCCACTCTTTCCTCCTCACAGAATACATCCTGCCACTCTTTCCTCCTCACAGAATACATCCTGCCACTCTTTCCTCCTCACAGAATACATCCTGCCACTCTTTCCTCCTCACAGAATACATCCTGCCACTCTTTCCTCCTCACAGAATACATCCTGCCACTCTTTCCTCCTCACAGAATACATCCTGCCACTCTTTCCTCCTCACAGAATACATCCTGCCATCACAGAATACATCCTGCCACTCTTTCCTCCTCACAGAATACATCCTGCCATCAGAATACATCCTGCCACTCTTTCCTCCTCACAGAATACATCCTGCCACTCTTTCCCCCTCACAGAATACATCCTACACTCTTTCCTCCTCACAGAATACATCCTGCCACTCTTTTTCTCACAGAATACATCCACTCTTTCCCCTCACAGAATACATCCTGCCACTCTTTCCTCCTCACAGAATACATCCTGCCACTCTTTCCTCCTCACAGAATACATCCTGCCACTCTTTCCCCCTCACAGAATACATCCTGCCACTCTTTCCTCCTCACAGAATCCATCCTGCCACTTTTCCTCCACAGAGACTACACAACCTGCCACTCTTTCCTCCTCACAGAATCCATCCTGCCACTCTTTCCTCCTCATAATACACCCTGCCACTCTTTCCCCTGACAGACTACACCCTGCCACTCTTTCCCCTCACAGACAACACCCTGCCACTCTTTCCTCCTCACAGACTACATCCTGCCACTCTTTCCCCCTCACAGACTACATCCTGCCAATCTTTCCTCCTCACAGACTACACCCTGCCACTCTTTACCCCTCACACACTACACCCTTCCACTCTTTCCTCCTCACAGACTGCACCCTGCCACTCTTTCCCCTCACAGACTACATCCTGCCACTCTTTCCCCCTCACAGACTACATCCTGCCACTCTTTCCCCCTCACACACTACACCCTGCCACTCTTTCCCCCTGACATAATACACCCTGACACTCTTTCCTCCTCACAGACGACATCCTGCCACTCTTTCCCCCTCACAGAATACACCCTGCCACTCTTTCCTCCTCACAAACGACATCCTGCCACTCTTTCCTCTCACAGAATACAACCTGCCACTCTTTCCTCCTCACAGAATACACTTTTTCCCCACAGACTGCACCTGCCACTCTTTCCTCCTCACAGAATACATCCTGCCACTCTTTCCTCCTCACAGAATACACCCTGCCACTCTTTCCTCCTCACAGAATACATCCTGCCACTCTTTCCTCCTCACAGAATACATCCTGCCACTCTTTCATCCTCACAGAATACATCCTGCCACTCCTGCTACATCCTGCCACTCTTTCCTCCTCACAGAATACATCCTGCCACTCTTTCCTCCTCACCTACATCCTGCCACAGAATACATCCTGCCACTCTTTCCTCCTCACAGAATACATCCTGCCACTCTTTCCTCCTCACAGAATACATCCTACACTCTTTCCTCCTCACAGAATACATCCACCACTCTTTCCTCCTCACAGAATACATCCTGCCACTCTTTCCTCCTCACAGAATACATCCTGGCACTCTTTCCTCCATCACAGAATACATCCTGCCACTCTTTCCCCTCACAGAATACATCCTGCCACTCTTTCCTCCTCAGAATACATCCTGCCACTCTTTCCTCCTCACAGAATACATCCTGCCACTCTTTCCTCCTCACAGAATACATCCTGCCACTCTTTCCCTCCTCACAGAATACATCCTGCCACTCTTTCCTCCTCACAGAATACACCCTGCCACACTTTCCTCCTCACAGAATACATCCTGGCACTCTTTCCCCATCACAGAATACATCCTGCCACTCTTTCCTCCTCACAGAATACACCACTCTTTCCCCCCTCACAGAATACATCCTGCCACTCTTTCCCCTCACAGAATAATACACTCTTTCCTCTCACAAACCACTGCTTCACTCTTTCCCCCTCACAGAATACATCCTGCCACTCTTTCCTCCTCACAGAATACATCCTGCCACTCTTTCCTCCTCACACTCTTACCTCCTCACAGAATACATCCTGCCACTCTTTCCTCCTCACAGAATACATCCTGCCACTCTTTCCTCCTCACAGAATACATCCTGGCACTCTTTCCTCCTCACAGAATACATCCTGCCACTCTTTCCTCCTCACAGAATACATCCTGCCACTCTTTCCTCCCTCACAGAATACATCCTGCCACTTTCCCCTCACAGAATACATCCTGCCACTCTTTCCTCCTCACAGAATACATCCTGCCACTCTTTCCTCCTCACAGAATACATCCTGCCACTCTTTCCTCCTCACAGAATACATCCTGCCACTCTTTCTCCTCACAGAATACATCCTGCCACTCTTTCCTCCTCCTCACAGAATCCATCCACACAGAATACATCCTGCCACTCTTTCCTCCTCACAGAATCCATCCTGCCACTTTTCCTCCTCACAGAATACATCCTGCCACTCTTTCCTCCTCACAGAATCCATCCTGCCACTCTTTCCTCCTCACATAATACATCCTGCCACTCTTTCCCCCTGACAGAATACACCCTGCCACTCTTTCCCCCTCACAGACAACACCCTGCCACTCTTTCCTCCCTCAAGAGACTACATCCTGCCTCTTTCCCCCTCACAGACTAATCCTGCCACTCTTTCCCTCACAGATCCTGCCACTCTTTCCCCCACAGACTACATCCTGCCACTCTTTCCTCCTCACAGACTACACCTGCCACTCTTTCCCCTCACAGACTACACCCTGCCACTCTTTCCTCCTCACAGACTTTGCCACTCTTTCCCCTCACAGACTACATCCTGCCCACTCTTTCCCCCTCACAGACTACATCCTGCCACACTTTCCCCTCACACACTCCTGCCACTCTTTCCCCCTCACAGAATACACCCTGACACTCTTCCCTCCTCACAGACGACATACACTCTTTCCCCCTCACAGAATACACCCTGCCACTCTTTCCTCCTCACAAACGACATCCTGCCACTCTTTCCCTCTCACAGAATACAACCTGCCACTCTTTCCTCCTCACAGAATACACCCTGACACTCTTTTTCCCATCACAGAATACATCCTGCCACTCTTTCCTCCTCACAGACTGCACCCTGCCCTCTTTCCTCCTCAGAATACATCCTGCCACTCTTTCCTCCTCACAGAATACATCCTGCCACTCTTTCCTCCCTCAGAATACAGCACTCTTTCCCCATCACATCCTGCCACTCTTTTGCCACTCTTTTTCCTCCTCACAGAATACATCCTGCCACTCTTTCCTCCTCACAGAATACATCCTGCCACTCTTTCCTCCTCACAGAATACATCCTGCCACTCTTTCCTCCTCACAGAATACATCCTGCCACTCTTTCCCCTCACAGAATACATCCTGCCACTCTTTCCTCCTCACAGAATACATCCTGCCACTCTTTCCTCCTCACAAACGACATCCTGCCACTCTTTCCTCTCTCAGAATACAACCTGCCACTCTTTCCTCCTCAGAATACACTCTTTCCTCCTCACAGAATACATCCTGCCACTCTTTCCTCCTCTCAGACTGCAAACAGAATACATCCTGCCACTCTTTCCTCCTCAGAATACATTTCCCATCCTGCCACTCTTTCCTCCTCACAGAATCCTGCCACTCTTTCCTCCCAGAATACATCCTGCCACTCTTTCCTCCTCACAGAAAACATCCTGCCACTCTTTCCTCCTCACAGAATACATCCTGCCACTCTTTCCTCCTCACAGAATACATCCTGCCACTCTTTCCTCCATCACAGAATACATCCTGCCACTCTTTCCTCCTCACAGAATACATCCTGCCACTCTTTCCCTCCTCACAGAATACATCCTGCCACTCTTTCCTCCTCACAGAATACATCCTGCCACTCTTTCCTCCTCAGAATACATCCTGCCACTCTTTCCTCCTCACAGAATACATCACTCTTTCCTCCTCACAGAATACATCCTGCCACTCTTCCTCCTCACAGAATACATCCTGCCACTCTTTCCTCCTCACAGAATACATCCTCACTCTTTCCCCACAGAATACATCCTGCCACTCTTTCCTCCTCCCCTCACAGAATACATCCTGCCACTCTTTCCTCCTCACAGAATTCCTGCCACTCTTTCCTCCTCACAGAATACATCCTGCCACTCTTTCCCCTCACAGAATACATCCTGCCACTCTTTCAGAATACATCCTGCCACTCTTTTCCTCCTCACAGAATACATCCTCACTCTTTCCTCCTCACAGAATACATCCTGCCACTCTTCCTCCTCACAGAATACATCCTGCCACTTTTTCCTCCTCACACATCCTGGCACTCTTTCCCCTCACAGAATACATCCTGCCACTCTTTCCTCCTCACAGAATACATCCTGCCACTCTTTCCTCCTCCAGAATACATCCTGCCACTCTTTCCTCCTCACAGAATACATCCTCACAGAATACACTCACTTCCTCCTCACAGAATACATCCTGCCACTCTTTCCTCCTCACAGAATACATCCTGCCACTCTTTCCTCCTCACAGAATACATCCTGCCACTCTTTCCTCCTCACAGAATACATCCTGCCACTCTTTCCTCCTCACAGAATACATCTCTTTCCTCCTCACAGAATACATCCTGCCACTCTTTCCTCCTCACAGAATACATCCTGCCACTCTTTCCTCTCACAGAATACATCCTGCCACTCTTTTCCTCACAGAATACATCCTGCCACTCTTTCCTCCTCACAGAATACATCCTGCCACTCTTTCCTCCTCACAGAATACATCCTGCACTCTTTCCTCCTCACAGAATACATCCTGCCACTTTCCTCCTCACAGAATACATCCTGCCACTCTTTCCCCTCACAGAATACATCCTGCCACTCTTTCCTCCTCACAGAATCCTGCCACTTTTCCTCAGCTGCTTACACTCTTTTTCCTCTTTCTCCTCACAGAATACATCCTGCCACTCTTTTCCTCTTACATCCTGCCACTCTTTCCCCTCAGATACACCCTGCCACTCTTTCCCCTCACAGACTACATCCTGCCACTCTTTCCCTCTCCTCACTCTTTCCTCCAGAACTCTTTCCCCCTCACAGAATACATCCTGCCACTCTTTTTCCCTCCTACATCCTGCCACTCTTTCCTCCTCACAGAATACATCCTGCCACTCTTTCCTCCTCACAGAATACATCCTGCCACTCTTTCCTGCCACTCTTTCCCCCTCACAGAATACATCCTGCCACTCTTTCCTCCTCACAGAATACATCCTGCCACTCTTTCCTCCTCACAGAATACACTGCCACTCTTTCCTCCTCACAAACGACATCCTGCCACTCTTTCCCCTCACAGAATACACCCCTGCCACTCTTTCCTCCTCACAGAATACACCCTGCCACTCTTTCCCCATCTCACAGAATACATCCTGCCACTCTTTCCTCCTCACAGACTACATCCTGCCACTCTTCTCTCACAAACGACATCCTGCCACTCCCTCCTCACAGAATACATCCTGCCACTCTTTCCTCCTCACAGAATACACCCTGCCACTCTTTCCCCATCACAGAATACATCCTGCCACTCTTTCCTCTCACAGACTGCACCCTGCCACTCTTTCCTCCTCACAGAATACATCCTGCCACTCTTTCCCTCTCACAGAATACATTGCCACTCTTTCCTCCTCACAGAATACATCCTGCCACTCTTTCCCCTCACAGAATACATCCTGCCACTCTTTCCTCCTCACAGAATACATCCTGCACTCTTTCCCCCTTTCAGAATACTCCTGCCACAGAATACATCCTGCCACTCTTTCCCCTCACAGAATACATCCTGCCACTCTTTCCTCCTCACAGAATACATCCTGCCACTCTTTCCCCCTCACAGATACATCCTGCCACCACTCTCCCTTACATCCTGCCTCCTCACAGAATACATCCTGCCACTCTTTCCTCCTCCACAGACTACATCCTGCCACTCTTTCCTCCTCACAGAATACATCCTGCCACTCTTTCCCCTCTTTCCTCCTCACAGACTGCACCCTGCCACTCTTTCCCCTCAGAATACATCCTGCCACTCTTTCCCCTCACAGACTACACCCCTGCCACTCTTTCCCCCTCACACACTACACCCTGCCACTCTTTCCCCTCACAGAATACATCCTGCCACTCTTTCCCCCTCACAGACTACATCCTGCCACTCTTTCCCCCTCACCTACACCCTGCCACTCTTTCCCCTCAACTACATCCTGCCACTCTTTCCCCCTCACAGAATACATCCTGCCACTCTTTCCTCCTCACAGAATACACCCTGCCACTCTTTCCCCTCACAGAATACATCCTGCCACTCTTTCCTCCTCACAGACTACACCCTGCCACTCTTTCCCCTCACAGAATACACTCTTTCCTGCTGCCACTCTTTCCTCCTCCAGAATCATCCTGCCACTCTTTCCTCCTCAGAATACATCCTGGCACTCTTTCCCCTCACAGACATCCTGCCACACTCTTTCCTCCCTGCCACTCTTTCCCCTCACAGAATACACCCTGCCACTCTTTCCTCCTCACAGAATACATCCTGCCACTCTTTCCTCCTCACAGAATACATCCTGCCACTCTTTCCTCCTCACAGAATACACCCTGGCACTCTTTCCCCATCACAGAATACATCCTGCCACTCTTTCCTCCTCACAGACTACATCCTCTTTCCTCCTGCAGAATACATCCTGCCACTCTTTCCTCCTCACAGAATACATCCTGCCACTCTTTCCTCCTCACAGAATACATCCTGCCACTCTTTCCCCTCACAGAATACATCCTGCCACTCTTTCCTCCTCACAGAATACATCCTGCCACTCTTTCCTCCTCACAGAATACATCCTGCCACTCTTTCCCCTCACAGAATACATCCTGCCACTCTTTTTCCTGCCACTCTTTCACAGAATACATCCTGCCACTCTTTGCCCTCCCCTCACAGAATACATCCTGCCACTCTTTCCCCTCACAGAATACATCCTGCCACTTTCCTTTTCTCCTCACAGAATACATCCTGCCACTCTTTCCTCCTCACAGAATACATCCTGCCACTCTTTCCTCCTCACAAATACACTCTTTCCTCCTCACTCTTTCATCCTCTCACAGAATACATCCTGCCACTCTTTCCTCCTCACAGAATACACCCACTCTTTCCCCATCACAGAATACATCCTGCCACTCTTTCCTCCTCACAGAATACATCCTGCCACTCTTTCCTCCTCACAGAATACATCCTGCCACTCTTTCCTCCTCACAGAATACATCCTGCCACTCTTTCCTCCTCACAGAATACATCCTGCCACTCTCCTCCTCACAGAATACATCCTGCCACTTTCCTCCCTCAGAATACATCCTGCCACTCTTTCCTCCTCACAGAATACATCCTGCCACTCTTTCCCCTCACAGAATACATCCTGCCACTCTTTCCTTTCTCCTGCCACTCTTTCCTCCTCACACCCAGAATACATCCTGCCACTCTTCCTCCTCACAGAATACATCCTGCCACTCTTTCCCCTCACAGAATACATCCTGCCACTCTTTCCTCCTCACAGAATACATCCTGCCACTCTTTCCTCCTCACAGAATACATCCTGCCACTCTTTCCTCCCTCACAGAATACATCCTGCCACTCTTTCCTCCTCAGAATACATCCTGCCACTCTTTCCTCCTCACAGAATACATCCTGCCACTCTTTTCCTCACTCTTTCCCCTCTCACAGAATACATCCTGCCACTCCACAGAATACATCCTGCCACTCTTTCCTCCTCACAGAATACATCCTGCCACTCTTTCCCCTCACACACTACACATCCTGCCACTCTTTCCTCCTCCAGAATACATCCTGACATACATCCTACACTTTCCTCCTCACAGAATACATCCTGCCACTCTTTCCCCCTCAGAATACAGAATACATCCTGCCACTCTTTTCCCTCACAGAATACATCCTGCCACTCTTCCTCCTCTCACAGAATACATCCTGAACATCCCTGAACACTCTTTCCCAGAATACATCCTGCCACTCTTTCCCACTTTTTCCTCCAGAATACATCCTGCCACTCTTTCCTCCTCACAGAATACATCCTGCCACTCTTTCCTCCTCACAGAATACATCCTGCCACTCTTTCCTCCTCACAGAATACATCCTGCCACTCTTTCCTCCTCACAGAATACATCCTGCCACTCTTTCCTCCTCTCACAGAATACACCCTGCCACTCTTTCCCTCCTACATCCTGCCACTCTTTCTCACAGAATACATCCTGCCACTCTTCTCCTCACAGACTACATACTTTTCCCCTCACAGACTGCATACAACCTGCCACTCTTTCCCCTCTCAGACTACATCCTGCCACTCTTTCCCCTCACAGACTACATCCTGCCACTCTTTCCCCCTCACAGACTACATCCTGCCACTCTTTCCCCCTACACTACCTGCCACTCTTTCCTCCTCACAGAATACATCCTGCCACTCTTTCCCCTCACAGAATACATCCTGCCACTCTTTCCTCCTCACAGACGACATCCTGCCACTCTTTCCTCCTCACAGAATACATCCTGCCACTCTTTCCCCTCACAGAATACACCCTGCCACTCTTTCCTCCTCACAGAATACATCCTGCCACTCTTTCCTCCTCACAGAATACATCCTGCCACTCTTCCTGCCACTCTTTCCTTTCCTCACAGAATACATCCTGCCACTCTTTCCTCCTCACCCATCCTGCCACTCTTTCCTCCTCACAGAATACATCCTGCCACTCTTTCCTCCTCACAGAATACATCCTGCCACTCTTTCCTCCTCACAGAATACATCCTGCCACTCTTTCCTCCCAGAATACATCCTGCCACTCTTTCCTCCTCACAGAATACATCCTGCCACTCTTTCCTCCTCACAGAATACATCCTGCCACTCTTTCCCCCTCACAGAATACATCCTGCCACTCTTTCCTCCTCACAGAATACATCCTGCCACTCTTTCCCCCTCACAGAATACATCCTGCCACTCTTTCCTCCTCACAGAATACATCCCCTGCCACTCTTTCTCTTTCCTCCTCACAGAATACATCCTGCCACTCTTTCCCCTCACAGAATACATCCTGCCACTCTTTCCCTCCCAGAATACATCCTGCCACTCTTTCCTCTCCCCTCACAGAATACATCCTGCCACTCTTTCCCCCTCACAGAATACATCCTGCCACTCTTTCCTCCTCACAGAATCCATCCTGCCACTCTTTCCCCCTCACAGAATACATCCTGCCACTCTTTCCTCCTCACAGAATCCATCCTGCCACTTTTTCCTCCTCACAGACTACATACAACCTGCCACTCTTTCCTCCTCACAGAATCCATCCTGCCACTCTTTCCTCCTCACATAATCCATCCTGCCACTCTTTCTCCCTCACACACTACACCCTGCCACTCTTTCCTCCTCACAGACTGCACCCTGCCACTCTTTTCTCCTCACAGACTACATCCTGCCACTCTTTCCTCCTCACAGACTGCACCCTGCCACTCTTTCCTCCTCACAGAATACATCCTGCCACTCTTTCCTCCTCACAGAATACATCCTGCCACTCTTTCCTCCTCACAGAATACACCCTGGCACTCTTTCCCCATCACAGAATACATCCTGCCACTCTTTCCTCCTCACAGAATACATCCTGCCACTCTTTCCTCCTCACAGAATACATCCTGCCACTCTTTCTTCCTCACAGAATCCATCCTGACACTCTTTCCTCCTCACAGAATACATCCTGCCACTCTTTCCTCCTCACAGAATACACCCTGTCTGCCTGCTGACTCTCATCCTCCCAAGATTGGAGTGCAAAGAACAGAGGGAGGATACAGCTGGAGAACAGAAAACCGACAGACACAGATATGGAAAAGGAAGAATGACAAATTCCGAAAGAAACCTCTAGTACTGATTTAGGGAAGTTTACTTCTAAACAGTCTCCAAGTGAGAAACATTATGTGCCAATGTTCACCCACACGCTGGGCCATTCTTTGGGTGAAATACAACCAGGGCAGAAAATCATTTACAGTCGGAATCCCATTATGTCTTGTATACACTGCATAGCCCCAGTCAGTCTTTAGAAGTGTTTGCGTTCTCTGCCATTGCTCAGGTCTCTCTTTAACACAGTCCCAGTGACAGGTCCACTGACCTGCAGCTGCTGAGCAGAGCTGGGTTCATTTTCACACAGTTATACCAGCTAATTACACAACACCCCTAAGGCCTGCGCTAGTGTGTACGTGTTGTATGAGAGTAGTACCAACTTCTACCCCAAACAGAGACAAGGCTGGAAAATGTATCATGAGGTGACGATCTCTTCCACACAAAACCTGAAGGTTTCAGGATTCGTTTTCAGAGATTTTCTCCACAAAACACTCTTTTAATTATATCACACTGTCTACATTATTATTATTAATCTATGGCAGAAAAGACTACTTACAGACAGGGCTATGGGATGGAGTGAGTGAGTGAGTGAGTGAGTGAGTGAGTGAGTGAGTGAGTGAGTGAGTGGTAGTGAGTGAGTGAGTGAGTGAGTGAGTGGTGGTGAGTGAGTGAGTGGTGAGTGGTGGTGAGTGGTGGTGGTGAGTGAGTGAGTGAGTGAGTGAGTGAGTGAGTGAGTGAGTGAGTGAGTGAGTGAGTGAGTGAGTGAGTGAGTGAGTGAGTGAGTGAGTGAGACACTCCACCCTGGACTTGAACAGCCTCTATGACCAGGTCCACCTCTACAAGGCAGCAGTGCCCACCTTTGCCCGGACTCTAAAGGACATCGCTCTCTAACATATCCCCAACACTTCACACAGAAGCAACAGACACCCCACCCAGACCAGCGAGACACGCTCCCAGACCTGCGGGACCCCCCCCCCCCTCGACCTGCACATAGAGGACTCACGCCAAGAGGACTTACATCCAGACCACAGCACCACCAGCCACATCCACACCCCCACCCCAACCAATCAACACCCCCCCACGACAATCATGCCCACACCCCATTTAGGCCCCCTCAAATCAGACCTATGCCCCTCCTGCCCACCACATGCACGCCACCCCCGCAAAGAGGGCCTTAACATGGAAGTCACACATACGCCCAGGCAGTGAGCGGGCAAACAGGCCCAACCCCCACTCTTACACTCGCCCAAGCCAATGGGATGTACCAGATGCTCAGCAGGCTCTGCTCACACTTACTGGCCTGAGGCCAAACCACGACCAACAACATTGGACACTTTATGGAAAACAAAGCCTTCACTATATCATCCTGGAATATCCAATGCCTGAGGTCATCTACCTTTGGCCTAAAGAGCAGGAACCCGGACTTCACCAAAGAAATCGGTAATACAGACATTGTCATCCTGTAAGAAACCTGGTATAGAGGATACGGACCCACTGGTTGCCCTCTAGGTTACAGAGAGCTGGTAGTCCCAACCACCAAACTGCCAGGTGTGAAACAGGGAAGGGAATCAGGAGGTATGCTAATTTGGTATAGAAGAAATGCTCAATCATGAGGCATCAAAGCCAAATGAACTGAGTAACATTAAGAAATGCTATAGATGGAAGGAATGCAGTTTGGAAACCTATCAAAAAACAATTAGGCAACAACAAATTCAATCCCTTCTAGACAATTTCCTGGGTAAAACGTTCCACTGTAATAGTGAAGGTGTAAACTTGGCAGTAGAAAATCTTAACAGTATATTTGATCTCTCAGCTTCCCTATCAAATAAAAAAATCTCAAATAGAAAAACGAAGAAAATGAACAGCAATGACAAATGGTTTGATGAAGAATGCAAAAATCTAAGAAAGAAATTGAGAAACCTGTCCAACCAAAAACATAGAGACCCGGAAAACCTGAGTCTACGCCTTCACTATGGTGAATCACTAAAGCAATACAGAAATACACTACGGAAGAAGAAGGAACAGCACGTCAGAAATCAGCTCAATGTCATTGAAGAATCCATAGACTCTAACCACTTCTGGGAAAATTGGAAAACACTAAACAAACAACAACACAAAGAATTATCTATCCAAAATGGAGATGTGTGGGTAAACCACCTCTCCAATCTTTTTGGTTCTATAACAAGACTACCAGAACCCACTGGATTCTCCAATTACCTTGAATGAGCTTCAGGACAAAATAAAAACCCTCCAACCCAAAAAGGCATGTGGTGTTGATGGTATCCTCAATGAAATGATCAAATATACAGACAACAAATTCCAATTCGCTATACTAAAACTCTTTAACATCATCCTTAGCTCTTGCATCTAAACCCAATATTTGGAACCAAGGACTGATCACCCCAATCCACAAAAGTGGAGACAAATATGACCCCAATAACTACCGTGGAATATGCGTCAACAGTAACCTTGGGAAAATCCTCTGCATTATTATTAACAGCAGACTCGTACATTTCCTCAATGAAAACAATGTACTGAGCAAATGTCAAATTGGCTTTTTAACAAATGACCGTACAACAGACCATGTATTCACCTTGCACACCCTAATTGACAACCAAACAAACCAAAACAAAGGCAAAGTCTTCTCATGCTTTGTTGATTTAAAAAAAGCCTTCGACTCAATTTGGCACGAGGGTCTGCTTTACAAGTTGATGGAAAGTGGTGTGGGGGTAAAACATACAACATTAAAAAATCCATGTACACAAACAACAAGTGTGGGGTTAAAATAGGCAAAAAACACACACATTTCTTCCCACAGGGCCGTGGGGTGAGACAGGGATGCAGCTTAAGCCCCACCCTCTTCAACATAAATATATCAACGAATTGGCGAGGGCACTAGAAAGGTCTGCAGCACCCGGCCTCACCCTACTAGAAACTGAAGTCAAATGTCTACTGTTTGCTGATGATCTGGTGCTTCTGTCACCAACCAAGGAGGGCTTACAGCAGCACCTAGATATTCTGCACAGATTCTGCCAGACCTGGGCCCTGACAGTAAATCTCAGTAAAACCAAAATAATGGTGTTCCAAGAAAGGTTCAGTCACCAGGACCACAAATACAAATTCCATCTAGACACTGTTGCCCAAGAGCACACAAAAAACTATACATACCTTGGCCTAAACATCAGCGCCACAGGTAACTTCCACAAAGCTGTGAACGATCTGAGAGACAAGGCAAGAAGGGCATTCTATGCCATCAAAAGGAACATAAATTTCAACATACCAATTAGGATTTGGCTAAAAATACTTGAATCAGTCATAGAGCCATTGCCCTTTATGGTTGTGAGGTCTGGGGTCCGCTCACCAACCAAGACTTCACAAAATGGGACAAGCACCAAATTGAGACTCTGCACGCAGAATTCTGCAAAAATATCCTCTGTGTACAACATAGAACACCAAATCATGCATGCAGAGCAGAATTAGGCCGATACCCACTAATTATCAAAATCCAGAAAAGAGCCGTTAAATTCTATAACCACCTAAAAGGAAGCGATTCCCAAACCTTCCATAACAAAGCCATCACCTACAGAGAGATGAACCTGGAGAAGAGTCCCCTAAGCAAGCTGGTCCTGGGGCTCTGTTCACAAACACAAACACACCCTACAAAGCCACAGGACAGCAGCACAATTAGACCCAACCAAATCATGAGAAAACAAAAAGATAATTACTTGACACATTAGAAAAATGTACAAAAAAACAGAGCAAACTAGAATGTTATTTGGCCCTACACAGAGAGTACAAGGCGGCAGAATACCTGACCACTGTGACTGACCCAAAATTAAGGAAAGCTTTGGCTATGTACAGACTCAGTGAGCATAGCCTTGCTATTGAGAAAGGCTGCCGTAGGCAGACATGGCTCTCAAGAGAAGACAGGCTATGTGTTCACTGCCCACAAAATGAGGTGGAAACTGAGCTGCACTTCCTAACCTCCTGCCCAATGTATGACCATATTAGAGAGACATATTTCCCCCAGATTACACAGATCCACAAAGAATTCAAAAACAAATCCAATTTTGAAAAACTCCCATATCTTTTGGGTGAAATTCCACTGTGTGCCATCACAGCAGCAATATTTGTGACCTGTTGCCACGAGAAAAGGGCAACCAGTGAAGAACAAACACCATTGTAAATACAACCCATATTTATGCTTATTCATTTTATCTTGTGTCCTTTAACTATTTGTACATTGTATATATATATATAATATGACATTTGTAATGTCTTTACTGTTTTGAAACTTCTGTATGTGTAATGTTTACTGTTTTTGTTGTTTTTCACTTTATATATTCACTTTGTATGTTGTCTACCTCACTTGCTTTGGCAATGTTAACACATGTTTCCCATGCCAATAAAGCCCTTGAATTGAAATTGAATTGAGAGAGGCAGAGACAGAGAGATAGAAAGAGAGGCAGAGAGAGAGAGAGAGAGAGAGAGAGAGAGAGAGGGGCAGAGACAGAGAGAGAGAGAGGCAGAGACAGAGAGAGAGAGAGACAGAGACAGAGGCAGAGACAGGCAGAGACAGAGACAGAGAGAGAGGCAGAGACAGAGAGAGAGAGAGCAGAGAGAGAGAGAGAGAGAGAGAGAGAGAGAGAGAGAGAGAGAGAGAGAGAGAGAGAGGCATAGACAGAGAGAGACAGAGAGAAAGTGGAGGAGATAATAAAAGCCCATCATCAGAAAGTCACACTGCACAGTAACACATCAAACTGAGCCAGTCTGAGAGTGGTGCCACATACATCTATCCCTTTTTCATCTACCTAAAAGCACCGTGTTTCGTTTCTCAGGCAGGGTGGAACTGGGTGGAGGTGTTAACTGACTAATGGTCAGATTGTAGCCTATCCCATCCTATCCTGGTTCCCAGTGTGTCAGCCTCGTCTACAGCACGGGCCGCCTCACATTTCTTCACATTTCCATGGATGAGCTGTGATTGAAATGAGAGGTATTGTACTGTGTACTAGTCTGTGTATGTATCTGCAGAGGGTACAACCCAGGGACGGGTCAAGCCCCACATCCTTGTCAGCATCAGGACCAAACAGCAGGTTAATGCAGTGGGAGTAGGGGAGGGTGTCTGGGAGAAGCAGAAAGTAGAACAAGGTCTTGGAGAGCATTGGCAACAGACCGTAGAGGAGGAGGGTACTGTAGAAAATGAGTTTCTGAGTTTCCAAGTGCATAACAGGTCACTGGAGTGTTTGAGAGACACTCAGACTGTCATGGAGTACAGTAGAACAGAACATCACAAGGAAGCAGAGTGTGAGGCAGTATATTGTATAAGACTGCCACACTGTCCTTGAACAAACTTTGTCACCTCCATCTGCATGCAATAGACTAGAGATAGAGAGTGATAGGGAGAGAGAGACAGAGATTTGTCCAATAACATAACTGTGTGTATATGTCTGTATGTGGGTGAAATATCAAACCTAAAATGTAGGCAATAATCTTTTAAATGACCTGCGATGGGAACACATCCATAATTAATTTCATAGTCTATGTCAGCCTTCACAGAGGACCTGTGAGGCAACACACACACTCATACACACCCACTGCAGATCTGACACAATCACTGAGCTCCCAAAGCAGGTTCATGACCCATAATCCCATTACTGAAAGACAATAAGAGAGGAAATGCAACAGTGTGTGATGAGTACTGTAAGCCTGCGGGTGGTGGTAATAGCAGCAACAACATCACACAGCCACAGAGGGAGACACAAACATGATGGGACTCTCTCTCTCTCTCATTTGGGATATATTGAAATAGCAGATAACACAGGCGTTATCAGGCCTGAATCTGATTTAAAACACAGCATTTACAGACAATCTTTTTCAACCCAGTAAAAGAGCGATATGGGAAAAACAACCCCTTTTGTTTCAATCTCATTGTTAAGAGTACAGTAGTAAACAACATCTGAAGGCAGCAGCCCAAACACAGTTTGTCCTCTCTCTCTCTCTCATATATATATATATATATATATATATATAAAAGGATATCACTGACACATTCACTGAGCTCCCAAAGCAGGTTCATGACCCATAATCCCATAACTGAAAGACAATAAGAGAGGAAATGCAACAGTGTGTGCAGAGTACTGTAAGCCTGCGGGTGGTGGTAATAGCAGCAACAGCATCACACAGCCACAGAGAGAGACACACATACAAACATGATGGGACTTCTGCTGCTAGCTGGGAGGCCAAACAGACCAAAGTAAGCCTGCTCTAAGTAGCTACAGTACTCACTAGCATGGATGGGAAGGTGTGGGCTGGCTGGTCCACATAGTATTAACTAGACTCTATGGTATACATACAGTATATGCTTATGGGTGGTTTGAGCACTGAATGCTGATTGGCTGACAGCCGTAGTATATCAGATCATATACCACAGGTATGACAAAATATTTATTTTTTACTGCTCTAATTACGTTGATAACCAGTTTATAATAGCAATAAGGCACCTTGAGGGTTAGTGGTATATGGTCAATATACCACAGCTAAGGGCTGTATCCAGGCACTCCACGTTATGTTGTGCCTAAGAACAGTCCTTAGCCGTGGTATATTGGCCATATACCACACCTCCTTGTGCCTTATTGCTTAAATACACATACAGTACATACAGGTAACTGTCAAAATAAGGAGCCAAGCACCTGCTATATTCTTACTGATGGATCACCAATATTCACCTTATCCTGTGTATTCTAAAAGGTCAGTTTATACTTGGTCTAACGACATGTCTGTAGACAATTAGAATGGGACAAATGTCACTGGTCAAAACCACATTGAATTTATACTCCAGTGGAATGTCTGCAGACTGTCCCTACAGCTGTCAGTTTCCGTGTCGCACATTCTCTGTGACTGTCGCAACACCCATTGTCATGGTTACCCGACTGCCACAGCAACCAGTCAAATCTTCCTGTGACAAGCAGATGCAGGAGTTCTAAAATTCTTTGATAGAATGACCTACTTTTATTCCATCACACTGCCCCATTACCCTGTAAATAATGTTGTTGTTGTGGGTGTATTTTCCTGTAATAATGAATAAAAAGTATCTGAAGTTAAGATGTCAGCTATAATCTGGTCATTATTTGAACTGGCTAGCCAGCTAGCTAACTAGCTAACAACAAAACAAAATATTGTTTAGAGAATAGCTTTTAGTTTCCTGGCTTGCTAGGTTGACATTTACTGAATTCATTTCTAAACAGATGCGTTTATTGATGTTAAAATAGAGAAGGTATGCTATTTGGAGCACCTGACTGCTGATGTCATGCAGACGCTGTCCTTTTGTGTCTATACTCTTTCATAAGGACAAAAACAAGTTTGATGTGGGACCACAATAGAGTGTTAATGACGTCCCTACAACAATTGTCGAGCGACATGTCGATAGACAGACTGTAACTCAGCCTTTACAGTGTTTGCTTGTTGTTGCGTCTATCAGCGTGCACCGTCCACAAACAATACCACGTGGATACGTCAAAAGTAGGGCTGTGACTCTACTAGTATGGGAATATTTTTTCCATGGCAAAAATAAAAACATGAAGCAGACCAAACTATTTTGTCCTTTAAAATCCTGCTGTATGTAAAATACTGTGTGAAATAAATAAATGTGACACATAATGATGTTTGGTTCCAACATTAGGGCTGTTTTCTTAAAGAGGTTAACTCCGCTTCGTGTTTTGTTTCCTTGCCACGATACTAACGAGTATTGCGATACTGGTATAGTCCCGGACCTATTAAAAAGCAGAAAAACAGAGCTTTTATGTGGTTGGACGTACTGTACACTATGAACATGATTTACAGAGCTCTTCCTGCACCGATTGGTTTTAGTCTTGCCTCATCCCACCAGCCACTTAATTTGATTTAATAAACTTTCCCTTTTCTTCCCAGAGGGAGCACCAGTTAAAATCATTCCTGTGTAGAGGTGCCCTTGAGATATCAGCCAATGTAGCCACAGCTTTTGGGCTTACACTCTGTCTGACCTGGCTGGAGGAGATGTCCTGTCTGACCTGGCTGGAGGAGATGTCCTGTCTGACCTGGCTGGAGGAGATGTCCTGTCTGACCTGGCTGGAGGATATATCCTGCCTGACCAAGCTGGAGGAGATATCCTGCCTGACCTGGCTGGAGGAGATGTCCTGCCTGACCTGGCTGGAGGAGATGTCCTGCCTGACCTGGCTGGAGGAGATGTTCTGCCTGACCTGGCTGGAGGAGATGTCCTGTCTGACTTGGCTGGAGGAGATGTCCTGCCTGACTTGGCTGGAGGAGATGTCCTGTCTGACCTGGCTGGAGGAGATGTCCTGCCTGACCTGGCTGGAGGAGATGTCCTGTCTGACTTGGCTGGAGGAGATGTCCTGTCTGACCTGGCTGGAGGAGATGTTCTGCCTGACCTGGCTGGAGGAGATGTCCTGTCTGACTTGGCTGGAGGAGGTGTCCTGCCTGACCTGGCTGGAGGAGATGTCCTAACTTATCCATTCCACCCTGCTCTTGACCCTCTCTGAACCTGCTGACTGTTGACCTCTGTCTTGGTCATATCCACTCTCCCACCCCTCTCTGTATCTCTCTTAACCCTGACCATTATATCTCTCACTATACCTCAATAGTCTTCATCTCCAGACTGTCAACACGGGTGCACCACTTCTTCCTGACCGTGACACACTGTCACTGTGACCATGGTCTACATTAGGAAGGACCCGACCTCCAGTCAGCAGTGACCTCTGACTGGCATGAGTCCCTCTGCACCAAGCCTTACACAGTGACCTCTGACTGGCATGGGTCCCTCTGCACCAAGCCTTACACAGTGACCTCTGACTGGCATGAGTCCCTCTGCACCAAGCCTTACACAGTGACCTCTGACTGGCATGGGTCCCTCTGCACCAAGCCTTACACAGTGACCTCTGACTGGCATGAGTCCCTCTGCACCAAGTCTTACACAGTGACCTCTGACTGGCATGAGTCCCTCTGAACCAAGTCTTACACAGTGACCTCTGACTGGCATGAGTCCCTCTGAACCAAGTCTTACACAGTGACCTCTGACTGGCATGGGTCCCTCTGCACCAAGTCTTACACAGTGACCTCTGACTGGCATGGGTCCCTCTGCACCAAGCCTTACACAGTGACCTCTGACTGGCATGGGTCCCTCAGCACCAAGCCTCCCAGTGGCCTCCAGACTGTCATGAGTCCCTCTGCACCAAGCCTCCCAGTGGCCTCCAGACTGTCATGAGTCCCTCTGCACCAAGCCTCCCAGTGGCCTCCAGACTGTCATGAGTCCCTCAGCACCAAGCCTCCCAGTGGCATCCAGACTGTCATGAGTCCCTCTGCACCAAGCCTCCCAGTGACCTCCAGACTGTCATGGGTCCCTCTGCACCAAGCCTCCCAGCCCAAGGACAGGGTATCTTTATAGTAGCATCTCAATGTCCTAAAACCAAGGCTGTCCTGGCAATGAAAGAGCTAATAAAATTACTCTCTATCCTTCCTTCCCCCCGTCCCTCATCCCTCCCTCACTCTCCTCTCCAGTTTTACAGAGATGGCTAAATGAGCTCCCCTGTGGGCAGTATTACCAATACATATACAGGATTGTGCACACAAACATATAGGTTTCAGTACACATCCCCCCCCACACACACACACACACACACACAAGGACGTTTAAAAGACTGGACGTTTAAAATACTTCTCTGTCTGTGAGTTGTAGAGTTCTATTCTGCATGGCTCTGGGAGGAGACACACCTCATCAGTCATCAGTCTGCCTCTCACAGACAGACATCACACTCCCTGGAGCCCCTCACATTCATATAGCATCTGATCACATGAGGACACTACACTCTCCTTCCCTCTCCCCTCATCACTGTTCACTCATAGAGCATCTGATCACACGAGGACACTACACTCTCCTTCCCTCTCCCCTCATCACTGTTCACTCATAGAGCATCTGATCACACGAGGACACTACACTCTCCTTCCCTCTCCACTCATCACTGTTCACTCATAGAGCATCTGATCACACGAGGACACTACACTCTCCTTCCCTCTCCCCTCATCACTGTTCACTCATATAACATCTGATCACACGAGGACACTACACTCTCCTTCCCTCTCCCCTCATCACTGTTCACTCATAGAGCATCTGATCACACGAGGACACTACACTCTCCTTCCCTCTCCCCTCATCACTGTTCACTCATAGAGCATCTGATCACACAAGGACACTACACTCTCCTTCCCTCTCCCCTCATCACTGTTCACTCATAGAGCATCTGATCACACGAGGACACTACACTCTCCTTCCCTCTCCCCTCATCACTGTTCACTCATAGAGCATCTGATCACACGAGGACACTACACTCTCCTTCCCTCTCCCCTCATCACTGTTCACTCATAGAGCATCTGATCACACGAGGACACTACACTCTCCTTCCCTCTCCCCTCATCACTGTTCACTCATAGAGCATCTGATCACACGAGGACACTACACTCTCCTTCCCTCTCCCCTCATCACTGTTCACTCATAGAGCATCTGATCACACGAGGACACTACACTCTCCTTCCCTCATCACTGTTCACTCATAGAGCATCTGATCACACGAGGACACTACACTCTCCTTCCCTCTCCCCTCATCACTGTTCACTCATAGAGCATCTGATCACACGAGGACACTACACTCTCCTTCCCTCTCCCCTCATCACTGTTCACTCATATAACATCTGATCACACGAGGACACTACACTCTCCTTCCCTCTCCCCTCATCACTGTTCACTCATAGAGCATCTGATCACACGAGGACACTACACTCTCCTTCCCTCTCCCCTCATCACTGTTCACTCATAGAGCATCTGATCACACGAGGACACTACACTCTCCTTCCCTCTCCCCTCATCACTGTTCACTCATAGAGCATCTGATCACACGAGGACACTACACTCTCCTTCCCTCTCCCCTCATCACTGTTCACTCATATAACATCTGATCACACGAGGACACTACACTCTCCTTCCCTCTCCCCTCATCACTGTTCACTCATAGAGCATCTGATCACACGAGGACACTACACTCTCCTTCCCTCATCACTGTTTATTTTGATTGTCTCGCTCTGTTTCTTTCTATTCTTTCTCCATCTATTTCCTTCTCTCTCTCTCAGGACTGTCCCTTTCTCCATCTCTTTCCTTCTCAATTTCCTTCTCAATTTCCTTTTTTCAATTTAAGGGGCTTTATTGTCATGGGAAACATATGTTTACATTGCCAAAGCATCTCTCTCTCTCTCTCTCTCTCTCTCTCTCTCTCTCTCTCTCAGGACTGTCCCTTTCTCCATCTCTTTCCTCTCTCTCTCTCAGGACTGTCCTTTCTCCATCTCTTTCTTCTCTTTTCAATTTAAGGGGCTTTATTGTCATGGGACATATGTTTACATTGCCCCTTTCTCCATCTCTTTCCTTCTCTCTCTCTCAGGACTGTCCCTTTCTCCATCTCTTTCCTTCTCAATTTCCTTTTTCAATTTAAGGGGCTTTATTGTCATGGGAAACATATGTTTACATTGCCAAAGCATGTGAAATAGATAATAAACACCATGAAATAAACAATACAAAATTAACAGTAAACATTGAACTTACAAAAGTTCCAAAATAATAAAGACATTTCAAATGTCATATTATGTATATATACAGTGCTGTAATGATGTGCAAATATTTAAAGTACAAAATGGAAAAAAACATAAATATAGGTTGTATTTACAATGGTGTTTGTTCTTCACTGGTTGGCCTTTTCTTGTGGCAACAGGTCACAAATCTTGCTGCTGTGACACACTGTGGTATTTCATCCAATAGATATAGGAGTTTATCAAAATTGGATTTGTTTTCAAATACTTTGTGGATCTGTGTAATCTGAGGAAAATATATCTCAAATATGGTAATACATTTGGCAGGAAGTTAGAAAGTGCAGCTCAGTTTCCACCTCATTTTGTGGGCAGTGTGCACATAGCTTGTCTTCTCTTGAAAGCCAGGTCTCCCTACGGCAGCCTTTCTCAATAGCAAGGCTATGCTCACTGAGTCTGAGTCTGTACATCGTCAAACATGTCCTTAATTTTGGGTCAGTCACAGTGGTCAGGTGTTCTGTCACTGTGTACTTTCTGTTTAGGGCCAAAAAGCATTCTAGTTTGCTCTGTTTTTTTGTACATTTTTCTAATGTGTCAAGTAATTATCTTTTTGTTTTCTCATGATTTGGTTGGGTCTAATTGTGTTGCTGTCCTGGGGCTCTGTGGGGTGTGTTTGTGAACAGAGCCCCAGGACCAGCTTGCTTAGGGGACTCTTCTCCTCTCTCTCGCCGTCTCTCTCCCTCTCGTAGGGGTGGCACCATTACCGTATAAAAGTGTAATCAACGATTATGGATGAAGACCACCATGAAAATTAAATAACCGTCAAAACCATGACTTTCTATTCAAACGATAATAACAGCGACCGTGGTCATTTGGCTGACCAATAACTGTCATTCAAAAATCCATGACCTTCACAGCCCTACTCTCTCTGTCTCTTGTATCTCTCTGTGTGTTTCTCTCACCCTCTCTTTATCTATCGCTCAGTGCCAGTGCCAGAGACATGCTACTGTACCAGCCATAATGACTGTCTCCTCTCTCTCTGTGCCAGAGACATGCTACTGTACCAGCCATAATGACTGTCTCCTCTCTCTCTGTGCCAGAGACATGCTACTGTACCAGCCATAATGACTGTCTCCTCTCTGTGCCAGAGACATGCTACTGTACCAGCCATAATGACTGTCTCATCTCTCTCTGTGCCAGAGACATGCTACTGTACCAGCCATAATGACTGTCTCCTCTCTCTCTGTGCCAGAGACATGCTACTGTACCAGCCATATTGACTGTCTCCTCTCTCTCTGTGCCAGAGACATGCTACTGTACCAGCCATAATGACTGTCTCCTCTCCCTCTCTCTGTGTGTCAGAGACATGCTACTGTACCAGCCATAATGACTGTCTCCTCTCTCTCTCTGTGTCAGAGACATGCTACTGTACCAGCCATAATGACTGTCTCCTCTCTCTCTCTCTGTGTCAGAGACATGCTACTGTACCAGCCATAATGACTGTCTCCTCTCTCTCTCTCTGTGTGTCAGAGACATGCTACTGTACCAGCCATAATGACTGTCTCCTCTCTCTCTCTCTGTGTGTCAGAGACATGCTACTGTACCAGCCATAATGACTGTCTCCTCTCTCTCTCTCTCTGTGTCAGAGACATGCTACTGTACCAGCCATAATGACTGTCTCCTCTCTCTCTCTGTGTGTGTCAGAGACATGCTACTGTACCAGCCATAATGACTGTCTCTCTCTCTCTCTCTGTGTGTCAGAGACATGCTACTGTACCAGCCATAATGACTGTCTCCTCTCTCTCTCTCTCTGTGTGTCAGAGACATGCTACTGTACCAGCCATAATGACTGTCTCCTCTCTCTCTCTCTCTGTGTGTCAGAGACATGCTACTGTACCAGCCATAATGACTGTCTCCCTCTCTCTCTCTGTGTCAGAGACATGCTACTGTACCAGCCATAATGACTGTCTCCTCTCTCTCTCTGTGTCAGAGACATGCTACTGTACCAGCCATAATGACTGTCTCCTCTCTCTCTCTCTGTGCCAGAGACATGCTACTGTACCAGCCATAATGACTGTCTCCTCTCTCTCTCTGTGTCAGAGACATGCTACTGTACCAGCCATAATGACTGTCTCTCTCTCTCTCTGTGTCAGAGACATGCTACTGTACCAGCCATATTGACTGTCTCCTCTCTCTCTCTGTGTGTCAGAGACATGCTACTGTACCAGAGACATAATGACTGTCTCATCTCTGTCAGAGACACGCTACTGTACCAGCCATAATGACTGTCTCCTCTCTCTCTCTCTGTGTGTCAGAGACATGCTACTGTACCAGCCATAATTACTGTCTCCTCTCTCTCTCTGTCAGAGACATGCTACTGTACCAGCCATAATGACTGTCTCATCTCTCTGTGTCAGAGACACGCTACTGTACCAGCCATAATGACTGTCTCCTCTCTCTTTCTCTGTTTGTCAGAGACATGCTACTGTACCAGCCATAATGACTGTCTCCTCTCTCTCTCTGTGTGTCAGAGACATGCTACTGTACCAGCCATAATTACTGTCTCCTCTCTCTCTGTGTCAGAGACATGCTACTGTACCAGCCATAATGACTGTCTCCTCTCTCTCTCTCTCTGTGTGTCAGAGACATGCTACTGTACCAGCCATAATGACTGTCTCCTCTCTCTCTGTGTGTCAGAGACATGCTACTGTACCAGCCATAATGACTGTCTCTCTCTCTGTGTGTCAGAGACATGCTACTGTACCAGCCATAATGACTGTCTCTCTCTCTCTCTGTTTGTCAGAGACATGCTACTGTACCAGCCATAATGACTGTCTCCTCTCTCTCTCTCTGTGTCAGAGACATGCTACTGTACCAGCCATAATGACTGTCTCCTCTCTCTCTCTGTCAGAGACATGCTACTGTACCAGCCATAATGACTGTCTCATCTCTCTCTCTGTGTGTCAGAGACATGCTACTGTACCAGCCATAATGACTGTCTCATCTCTCTGTGTCAGAGACATGCTACTGTACCAGCCATAATGACTGTCTCCTCTCTCTCTCTGTGTGTCAGAGACATGCTACTGTACCAGCCATAATTACTGTCTCCTCTCTCTCTGTGTCAGAGACATGCTACTGTACCAGCCATAATGACTGTCTCATCTCTCTGTGTCAGAGACACGCTACTGTACCAGCCATAATGACTGTCTCCTCTCTCTCTGTGTGTCAGAGACATGCTACTGTACCAGCCATAATGACTGTCTCATCTCTCTCTCTCTCTCTCTCTGTGTGTCAGAGACATGCTACTGTACCAGCCATAATTGACTGTCCTCTCTCTCTGTGTGTCAGAGACATGCTACTGTACCAGCCATAATGACTGTCTCCTCTCTCTCTCTCTCTCTCTCTGTGTGTCAGAGACATGCTACTGTACCAGCCATAATGACTGTCTCCTCTCTCTCTCTGTGTGTCAGAGACATGCTAATGTACCAGCCATAATGACTGTCTCCTCTCTCTCTCTGTGTCAGAGACATGCTACTGTACCAGCCATAATGACTGTCTCTCTCTCTCTCTGTGTCAGAGACATGCTACTGTACCAGCCATAATGACTGTCTCTCTCTCTCTCTGTCAGAGACATGCTACTGTACCAGCCATAATGACTCTCCTCTCTCTCTCTCTCTCTCTCTGTGTCAGAGACATGCTACTGTACCAGCCATAATGACTGTCTCCTCTCTCTCTCTGTGTGTCAGAGACATGCTAATGTACCAGCCATAATGACTGTCTCCTCTCTCTCTCTGTGTCAGAGACATGCTACTGTACCAGCCATAATGACTGTCTCCTCTCTCTCTCTGTGCCAGAGACACGCTACTGTACCAGCCATGACTGTCTCCTCTCTCTCTGTGTGTCAGAGACATGCTACTGTACCAGCCATAATGACTGTCTCCTCTCTCTCTCTGTGCCAGAGACACGCTACTGTACCAGCCATAATGACTGTCTCCTCTCTCTCCTCTCTGTGTCAGAGACATGCTACTGTACCAGCCATAATGACTGTCTCCTCTCTCTCTCTGTCAGAGACATGCTACTGTACCAGCCATAATGACTGTCTCCTCTCTCTCTCTCTGTGTGTCAGAGACATGCTACTGTACCAGCCATAATGACTCCTCTCTCTCTCTCTCTGTCAGAGACACGCTACTGTACCAGCCATAATGACTGTCTCCTCTCTCTCTCTGTGTGTCAGAGACATGCTACTGTACCAGCCATAATTACTGTCTCCTCTCTCTCTCTCTGTGTGTCAGAGACATGCTACTGTACCAGCCATAATGACTGTCTCCTCTCTCTCTGTGTGTCAGAGACATGCTACTGTACCAGCCATAATGACTCTCCTCTCTCTCTCTCTGTCAGAGACATGCTACTGTACCAGCCATAATGACTGTCTCCTCTCTCTCTCTCTGTGTGTCAGAGACATGCTACTGTACCAGCCATAATGACTGTCTCCTCTCTCTCTCTGTGTGTGTCAGAGACATGCTACTGTACCAGCCATAATGACTGTCTCCTCTCTCTCTCTCTCTCTCTCTCTCTCTCTCTGTGTGTCAGAGACATGCTACTGTACCAGCCATAATGACCGTCTCCTCTCTCTCTCTGTGTGTCAGAGACATGCTACTGTACCAGCCATAATGACTGTCTCCTCTCTCTCTCTCTCTCTCTGTGTGTCAGAGACATGCTACTGTACCAGCCATAATGACTGTCTCCTCTCTCTCTCTCTCTCTGTGTCAGAGACATGCTACTGTACCAGCCATAATGACTGTCTCCTCTCTCTCTGTGTGTCAGAGACATGCTACTGTACCAGCCATAATGACTGTCTCCTCTCTCTCTGTGTGTCAGAGACATGCTACTGTACCAGCCATAATGACTGTCTCCTCTCTCTCTCTCTGTGTCAGAGACATGCTACTGTACCAGCCATAATGACTGTCTACCAGCCTCTCTCTCTCTGTGTCAGAGACATGCTACTGTACCAGCCATAATGACTGTCTCCTCTCTCTCTCTCTGTGTGTCAGAGACATGCTACTGTACCAGCCATAATGACTGTCTCATCTCTCTGTGTCAGAGACATGCTACTGTACCAGCCATAATGACTGTCTCCTCTCTCTCTCTCTGTGTGTCAGAGACATGCTACTGTACCAGCCATAATGACTGTCTCCTCTCTCTCTCTCTGTGTCAGAGACATGCTACTGTACCAGCCATAATTACTGTCTCCTCTCTCTCTCTGTCAGAGACATGCTACTGTACCAGCCATAATGACTGTCTCCTCTCTCTCTCTCTCTCTCTCTCTCTCTCTCTGTGTGTCAGAGACATGCTACTGTACCAGCCATAATGACTGTCTCCTCTCTCTCTCTGTGTCAGAGACATGCTACTGTACCAGCCATAATGACTGTCTCCTCTCTCTCTCTGTGTGTCAGAGACATGCTACTGTACCAGCCATAATGACTGTCTCCTCTCTCTCTCTGTGCCAGAGACACGCTACTGTACCAGCCATGACTGTCTCCTCTCTCTCTGTGTGTCAGAGACATGCTACTGTACCAGCCATAATGACTGTCTCCTCTCTCTCTCTGTGCCAGAGACACGCTACTGTACCAGCCATAATGACTGTCTCCTCTCTCTCTCTCTGTGTCAGAGACATGCTACTGTACCAGCCATAATGACTGTCTCATGCCTGTACCAGCCATAATGACTGTCTCATCCTCTGTGTCAGAGACATGCTACTGTACCAGCCATAATGACTGTCTCATCTCTCTGTGTCAGAGACACGCTACTGTACCAGCCATAATGACTGTCTCCTCTCTCTCTCTCTGTGTGTCAGAGACATGCTACTGTACCAGCCATAATTACTGTCTCCTCTCTCTCTCTGTCAGAGACATGCTACTGTACCAGCCATAATGACTGTCTCATCTCTCTGTGTCAGAGACACGCTACTGTACCAGCCATAATGACTGTCTCCTCTCTCTCTCTGTGTGTCAGAGACATGCTACTGTACCAGCCATAATGACTGTCTCCTCTCTCTCTCTCTCTGTGTGTCAGAGACATGCTACTGTACCAGCCATAATGACTGTCTCCTCTCTCTTTCTCTGTGTGTCAGAGACATGCTACTGTACCAGCCATAATGACTGTCTCCTCTCTCTCTGTGTCAGAGACATGCTACTGTACCAGCCATAATGACTGTCTCCTCTCTCTCTCTCTGTGCCAGAGACATGCTACTGTACCAGCCATATTGACTGTCTCCTCTCTCTCTGTGTCAGAGACATGCTACTGTACCAGCCATATTGACTGTGTCCTCTCTCTCTGTGTCAGAGACATGCTACTGTACCAGCCATATTGACTGTCTCCTCTCTCTCTGTGTCAGAGACATGCTACTGTACCAGCCATATTGACTGTCTCCTCTCTTTCTGTGTCAGAGACACGCTACTGTACCAGCCATAATGACTGTCTCCTCTTTCTCTCTGTGTGTCAGAGACATGCTACTGTACCAGCCATAATGACTGTCTCCTCTCTCTCTGTGTCAGAGACTGTCTCCTCTCTCTCTCTACTGTACCAGCCATAATTACTGTCTCCTCTCTCTCTCTCTCTGTGCCAGAGACATGCTACTGTACCAGCCATAATGACTGTCTCCTCTCTCTCTCTCTGTGTGTCAGAGACATGCTACTGTACCAGCCATAATGACTGTCTCCTCTCTCTCTGTGCCAGAGACATGCTACTGTACCAGCCATAATGACTGTCTCCTCTCTCTCTGTGCCAGAGACATGCTACTGTACCAGCCATAATGACTGTCTCCTCTCTGTGCCAGAGACATGCTACTGTACCAGCCATAATGACTGTCTCATCTCTCTCTGTGCCAGAGACATGCTACTGTACCAGCCATAATGACTGTCTCCTCTCTCTCTGTGCCAGAGACATGCTACTGTACCAGCCATATTGACTGTCTCCTCTCTCTCTGTGCCAGAGACATGCTACTGTACCAGCCATAATGACTGTCTCCTCTCCCTCTCTCTGTGTGTCAGAGACATGCTACTGTACCAGCCATAATGACTGTCTCCTCTCTCTCTCTCTGTGCCAGAGACATGCTACTGTACCAGCCATAATGACTGTCTCCTCTCTCTCTCTCTGTGTCAGAGACACGCTACTGTACCAGCCATAATGACTGTCTCCTCTCTCTCTGTGTCAGAGACACGCTACTGTACCAGCCATAATGACTGTCTCCTCTCTCTCTGTCTGTGTGTCAGAGACATGCTACTGTACCAGCCATAATGACTGTCTCCTCTCTCTCTCTGTGTGTCAGAGACATGCTACTGTACCAGCCATAATGACTGTCTCCTCTCTCTCTCTAAGTGTGTCAGAGACATGCTACTGTACCAGCCATAATGACTGTCTCCTCTCTCTCTCTCTGTGTGTCAGAGACATGCTACTCTACCAGCCATAATGACTGTCTCCTCTCTCTCTCTCTGTGTGTCAGAGACATGCTACTGTACCAGCCATAATGACTGTCTCCTCTCTCTCTCTCTCTGTGTGTCAGAGACATGCTACTGTACCAGCCATAATGACCGTCTCCTCTCTCTCTCTCTCTGTGTGTCAGAGACATGCTACTGTACCAGCCATAATGACTGTCTCCTCTCTCTCTGTGTGTCAGAGACATGCTACTGTACCAGCCATAATGACTGTCTCCTCTCTCTCTCTCTGTGCCAGAGACATGCTACTGTACCAGCCATATTGACTGTCTCCTCTCTCTCTGTGTTAGAGACATGCTACTGTACCAGCCATATTGACTGTGTCCTCTCTCTCTGTGTCAGAGACATGCTACTGTACCAGCCATATTGACTGTCTCCTCTCTCTCTCTCTGTGTGTCAGAGACATGCTACTGTACCAGCCATAATGACTGTCTCATCTCTCTGTGTCAGAGACACGCTACTGTACCAGCCATAATGACTGTCTCCTCTCTCTCTCTCTGTGTGTCAGAGACATGCTACTGTACCAGCCATAATTACTGTCTCCTCTCTCTCTCTGTCAGAGACATGCTACTGTACCAGCCATAATGACTGTCTCATCTCTCTGTGTCAGAGACACGCTACTGTACCAGCCATAATGACTGTCTCCTCTCTCTTTCTCTGTTTGTCAGAGACATGCTACTGTACCAGCCATAATGACTGTCTGCTACTGTACCAGCCTCTGTCTCTCTCTCTGTGTCAGAGACATGCTACTGTACCAGCCATAATACTGTCTCCCTCTCTCTCTGTGTCAGAGACATGCTACTGTACCAGCCATAATGACTGTCTCCTCTCTCTCTCTCTCTGTGTGTCAGAGACATGCTACTGTACCAGCCATAATGACTGTCTCCTCTCTCTCTCTGTGTGTCAGAGACATGCTACTGTACCAGCCATAATGACTGTCTCCTCTCTCTCTGTGTGTCAGAGACATGCTACTGTACCAGCCATAATGACTGTCTCCTCTCTCTCTCTGTGCAGGAGACACGCTACTGTACCAGCCATAATGACTGTCTCCTCTCTCTCTCTCTGTGTCAGAGACATGCTACTGTACCAGCCATAATGACTGTCTCCTCTCTCTCTCTGTCAGAGACATGCTACTGTACCAGCCATAATGACTGTCTCATCTCTCTCTCTGTGTGTCAGAGACATGCTACTGTACCAGCCATATTGACTGTCTCCTCTCTCTGTGTCAGAGACACGCTACTGTACCAGCCATAATGACTGTCTCCTCTCTCTCTCTCTGTGTGTCAGAGACATGCTACTGTACCAGCCATAATGACTGTCTCCTCTCTCTCTGTGTCAGAGACATGCTACTGTACCAGCCATAATGACTGTCTCTCTCTCTCTCTGTGTCAGAGACATGCTACTGTACCAGCCATAATGACTGTCTCTCTCTCTCTCTGTGTGTGTCAGAGACATGCTACTGTACCAGCCATAATGACTGTCTCTCTCTCTCAGAGACATGCTACTGTACCAGCCATGTTGACTGTCTCTCTCTCTGTGTGTCAGAGACATGCTACTGTACCAGCCATAATGACTGTCTCCTCTCTCTCTCTCTGTGTGTCAGAGACATGCTACTGTACCAGCCATAATGACTGTCTCCTCTCTCTCTCTCTCTGTGTCAGAGACATGCTACTGTACCAGCCATAATGACTGTCTCCTCTCTCTCTCTCTCTCTCTGTGTGTCAGAGACATGCTACTGTACCAGCCATAATGACTGTCTCCTCTCTCTCTCTGTGTGTCAGAGACATGCTACTGTACCAGCCATAATGACTGTCTCCTCTCTCTCTCTGTGTCAGAGACATGCTACTGTACCAGCCATAATTACTGTCTCCTCTCTCTCTGTCAGAGACATGCTACTGTACCAGCCATAATGACTGTCTCTCTCTCTCTCATCTCAAACCAGCCATATTACTGTCTCTCTGTGTGTCAGAGACATGCTACTGTACCAGCCATAATGACTGTCTCCTCTCTCTCTGTGTCAGAGACATGCTACTGTACCAGCCATATTGACTGTCTCATCTCTGTGTCAGAGACACGCTACTGTACCAGCCATAATGACTGTCTCTCCTCTCTCTCTGTGTGTCAGAGACATGCTACTGTACCAGCCATAATTACTGTCTCCCTCTCTCTGTGTCAGAGACATGCTACTGTACCAGCCTGTCTCCTCTCCTCTCTCTCTGTGTGTCAGAGACCACTAATGACTGTCTGCTGTCTCTCTCTCTGTGTCAGAGACATGCTACTGTACCAGCCATAATGACTGTCCTCTCTCTCTCTGTGTCAGAGACATGCTACTGTACCAGCCATAATGACTGTCTCCTCTCTCTCTCTGTGTCAGGAGACATGCTACTGTACCAGCCATAATTACTGTCTCCTCTCTCTCTGTGTCAGAGACATGCTACTGTACCAGCCATAATGACTGTCTCCTCTCTCTCAGAGACATGCTACTGTACCAGCCATAATGACTCTCTGTGCCATAGTGTCCAGAGACATGCTACTGTACCAGCCATATTGACTGTCTCTCTCTCTCTCTGTGTGTCAGAGACATGCTACTGTACCAGCCATAATGACTGTCTCCTCTCTCTCTGTGTGTCAGAGACATGCTACTGTACCAGCCATAATGACTGTCTCCTCTCTCTCTGTGCAGGAGACATGCTACTCTACCAGCCATATGACTGTCTCCTCTCTCTGTGCCAGAGACATGCTACTGTACCAGCCATAATGACTGTCTCCTCTCTGTGCCAGAGACATGCTACTGTACCAGCCATATTGACTGTCTCTCATCTCTGTGTCAGAGACATGCTACTGTACCAGCCATAACGACTGTCTCCTCTCTCTGTGCCAGAGACATGCTACTGTACCAGCCATAATGACTGTCTCCTCTCTCTCTGTGCCAGAGACATGCTACTGTACCAGCCATAATGACTGTCTCCTCTCTCTCTCTGTGTGTCAGAGACATGCTACTGTACCAGCCATAATGACTGTCTCTCTCTCTCTCTGTGCCATCTGTCTCCTCTCTTTCTGTCAGAGACATGCTACTGTACCAGCCATAATGACTGTCTCCTCTCTCTCTCTGTGTCTCAGAGACACGCTACTGTACCAGCCATAATGACTGTCTCCTCTCTCTCTGTGTCAGAGACATACTGTACCAGCCATAATGACTGTCTCCTCTCTCTCTGTCTGTGTCAGAGACATGCTACTGTACCAGCCATAATGAATGTCTCTCTCTCTTCTCTGTGTGTCAGAGACATGCTACTGTACCAGCCATAATGACTGTCTCCTCTTTCTCTGTGTGTCAGAGACATGCTACTGTACCAGCCATAATGACTGTCTCTCTCTCTGTGTCAGAGACATGCTACTCTACCAGCCATAATTCTCCTCTCTCTCTCTGTGTGCCAGAGACATGCTACTGTACCAGCCATAATGACTGTCTCTCTCTCTCTCTCTGTGTCAGAGACATGCTACTGTACCAGCCATAATGACTGTCTCTCCTCTCTCTCTGTGTGTCAGAGACATGCTACTGTACCAGCCATAATGACTGTCTCCTCTCTCTCTGTGTCAGAGACATGCTACTGTACCAGCCATAATGACTGTCTCCTCTCTCTCTCTGTGCCAGAGACATGCTACTGTACCAGCCATATTGACTGTCTCCTCTCTCTCTGTGTTAGAGACATGCTACTGTACCAGCCATATTGACTGTCTCCTCTCTCTGTGTCAGAGACATGCTGCACTGTACCAGCCATATTGACTGTCTCCTCTCTCTCTCTGTGTGTCAGAGACATGCTACTGTACCAGCCATAATGACTGTCTCATCTCTCTGTGTCAGAGACACGCTACTGTACCAGCCATAATGACTGTCTCCTCTCTCTCTCTGTGTGTCAGAGACATGCTACTGTACCAGCCATAATTACTGTCTCCTCTCTCTCTGTCAGAGACATGCTACTGTACCAGCCATAATGACTGTCTCATCTCTCTGTGTCAGAGACACGCTACTGTACCAGCCATAATGACTGTCTCCTCTCTCTCTGTGTCAGAGACATGCTACTGTACCAGCCATAATGACTGTGCTCTCTCTCTCTGTGTCAGAGACATGCTACTGTACCAGCCATAATTACTGTCTCCTCTCTCTCTGTGTCAGAGACATGCTACTGTACCAGCCATAATGACTGTCTCCTCTCTCTCTCTCTCTGTGTGTCAGAGACATGCTACTGTACCAGCCATAATGACCGTCTCCTCTCTATCTCTCTGTGTGTCAGAGACATGCTACTGTACCAGCCATAATGACTGTCTCCTCTCTCTCTGTGTGTCAGAGACATGCTACTGTACCAGCCATAATGACTGTCTCCTCTCTCTCTCTGTGCAGGAGACACGCTACTGTACCAGCCATAATGACTGTCTCCTCTCTCTCTCTCTGTGTCAGAGACATGCTACTGTACCAGCCATAATGACTGTCTCCTCTCTCTCTCTGTCAGAGACATGCTACTGTACCAGCCATAATGACTGTCTCATCTCTCTCTCTCTGTGTGTCAGAGACATGCTACTGTACCAGCCATAATGACTGTCTCATCTCTCTGTGTCAGAGACACGCTACTGTACCAGCCATAATGACTGTCTCCTCTCTCTCTCTCTGTGTGTCAGAGACATGCTACTGTACCAGCCATAATTACTGTCTCCTCTCTCTCTCTGTCAGAGACATGCTACTGTACCAGCCATAATGACTGTCTCATCTCTCTGTGTCAGAGACACGCTACTGTACCAGCCATAATGACTGTCTCCTCTCTCTCTCTGTGTGTGTCAGAGACATGCTACTGTACCAGCCATAATGACTGTCTCTCTCTCTCTCTCTCTCTCTGTGTCAGAGACATGCTACTGTACCAGCCATATTGACTGTCTCCTCTCTCTCTCTGTCAGAGACATGCTACTGTACCAGCCATAATGACTCTCTCTCTCTCTCTCTGTGTCAGAGACATGCTACTGTACCAGCCATATGACTGTCTCTCCTCTCTCTCTCTCTCTGTGTGTCAGAGACATGCTACTGTACCAGCCATAATGACTGTCTCTCTCTCTCTCTCTGTGTCAGAGACATGCTACTGTACCAGCCATAATTACTGTCTCCTCTCTCTCTGTGTCAGAGACATGCTACTGTACCAGCCATAATGACTGTCTCCTCTCTCTCTCTCTCTGTGTGTCAGAGACATGCTACTGTACCAGCCATAATGACTGTCTCCTCTCTCTCTGTGTGTCAGAGACATGCTACTGTACCAGCCATATGACTGTCTCATCTCTCTGTGTCAGAGACACGCTACTGTACCAGCCATAATGACTGTCTCCTCTCTCTCTCTCTGTGTCAGAGACATGCTACTGTACCAGCCATAATTGACTGTCTCCTCTCTCTCTGTGTCAGAGACATGCTACTGTACCAGCCATAATGACTGTCTCCTCTCTCTCTGTGTCAGAGACATGCTACTGTACCAGCCATAATGACTGTCTCCTCTCTCTTCTCTGTTTGTCAGAGACATGCTACTGTACCAACAATGACTGTCTCCTCTCTCTCTGTGTGTCAGAGACATGCTACTGTACCAGCCATAATGACTGTCTCCTCTCTCTGTGTCAGAGACATGCTACTGTACCAGCCATAATGACTGTCTCCTCTCTCTCTCTCTGTGTCAGAGACATGCTACTGTACCAGCCATAATGACTGTCTCCTCTCTCTCTCTCTGTGTGTCAGAGACATGCTACTGTACCAGCCATAATGACTGTCTCCTCTCTCTCTCTGTGTGTCAGAGACATGCTACTGTACCAGCCATAATGACTGTCTCCTCTCTCTCTGTGTCAGAGACATGCTACTGTACCAGCCATAATGACTGTCTCCTCTCTCTCTCTCTGTGTCAGAGACATGCTACTGTACCAGCCATAATGACTGTCTCCTCTCTCTCTCTGTCAGAGACATGCTACTGTACCAGCCATAATGACTGTCTCATCTCTCTCTCTCTGTGTGTCAGAGACATGCTACTGTACCAGCCATAATGACTGTCTCTCTCTCTCTGTGTCAGAGACACGCTACTGTACCAGCCATAATGACTGTCTCTCTCTCTCTCTCTGTGTGTCAGAGACATGCTACTGTACCAGCCATAATTACTGTCTCCTCTCTCTCTCTGTCAGAGACATGCTACTGTACCAGCCATAATGACTGTCTCATCTCTCTGTGTCAGAGACACGCTACTGTACCAGCCATAATGACTGTCTCCTCTCTCTCTCTGTGTGTGTCAGAGACATGCTACTGTACCAGCCATAATGACTCTCTCTCTCTCTCTCTCTCTGTGTGTCAGAGACATGCTACTGTACCAGCCATAATGACTGTCTCCTCTCTCTCTCTCTGTGTGTCAGAGACATGCTACTGTACCAGCCATAATGACTGTCTCCTCTCTCTCTCTCTGTGTCAGAGACATGCTACTGTACCAGCCATAATGACTGTCTCCTCTCTCTCTCTCTCTCTCTCTGTGTGTCAGAGACATGCTACTGTACCAGCCATAATGACTGTCTCCTCTCTCTCTCTCTGTGTGTCAGAGACATGCTACTGTACCAGCCATAATGACTGTCTCTCTCTCTCTCTGTGTCAGAGACATGCTACTGTACCAGCCATATTGACTGTCTCCTCTCTGTGTCAGAGACATGCTACTGTACCAGCCATAATGACTGTCTCCTCTCTCTCTCTCTGTGTCAGAGACATGCTACTGTACCAGCCATAATGACTGTCTCTCTCTCTCTCTGTGTCAGAGACATGCTAATGTACCAGCCATAATGACTGTCTCTCTCTCTCTGTGTCAGAGACATGCCACTGTACCAGCCATAATGACTGTCTCCTCTCTCTCTGTGCCAGAGACACGCTACTGTACCAGCCATAATGACTGTCTCCTCTCTCTCTCTCTGTGTCAGAGACATGCTACTGTACCAGCCATAATGACTGTCTCCTCTCTGTGCCAGAGACATGCTACTGTACCAGCCATAATGACTGTCTCTCTCTCTCTCTGTGTCAGAGACATGCTACTGTACCAGCCATAATGACTGTCTCCTCTCTCTCTCTGTCAGAGACATGCTACTGTACCAGCCATAATGACTGTCTCCTCTCTCTCTCTCTGTGTGTCAGAGACATGCTACTGTACCAGCCATAATGACTGTCTCATCTCTCTGTGTCAGAGACACGCTACTGTACCAGCCATAATGACTGTCTGTGTCAGAGACATGCTACTGTACCAGCCATAATTACTGTCCTCTCTCTCTCTGTGTGTCAGAGACATGCTACTGTACCAGCCATAATGACTGTCTCTCTCTCTCTCTGTGTCAGAGACATGCTACTGTACCAGCCATAATGACTGTCTCCTCTCTCTCTCTGTGTCAGAGACATGCTACTGTACCAGCCATAATGACTGTCTCCTCTCTCTCTCTGTGTCAGAGACATGCTACTGTACCAGCCATAATGACTGTCTCTCTCTTCTCTCTGTGTCAGAGACATGCTACTGTACCAGCCATAATGACTGTCTCCTCTCTCTCTCTCTGTGTGTCAGAGACATGCTACTGTACCAGCCATAATGACTGTCTCCTCTCTCTCTCTGTGTGTCAGAGACATGCTACTGTACCAGCCATAATGACTGTCTCCTCTCTCTCTGTGTGTCAGAGACATGCTACTGTACCAGCCATAATGACTGTCTCCTCTCTCTCTCTGTGTCAGAGACATGCTACTGTACCAGCCATAATGACTGTCTCTCTCTCTCTCTGTGTCAGAGACATGCTACTGTACCAGCCATAATGACTGTCTCCTCTCTCTCTCTCTCTGTGCCAGAGACATGCTACTGTACCAGCCATAATGACTGTCTCCTCTCTCTCTGTGTCAGAGACATGCTACTGTACCAGCCATAATGACTGTCTCTCTCTCTCTCTGTGTGTCAGAGACATGCTACTGTACCAGCCATAATGATGACTGTCTCTCTCTCTCTGTGTCAGAGACATGCTACTGTACCAGCCATAATGACTGTCTCTCTCTCTCTCTGTGTCAGAGACATGCTACTGTACCAGCCATAATGACTGTCTCTCTCTCTCTCTGTGTCAGAGACATGCTACTGTACCAGCCATAATGACTGTCTCCTCTCTCTCTCTCTGTGTCAGAGACATGCTACTGTACCAGCCATAATTACTGTCTCCTCTCTCTCTGTGTCAGAGACATGCTACTGTACCAGCCATAATGACTGTGTCAGAGACATGCTACTGTACCAGCCATAATGACTCTCCTCTCTCTCTCTGTGTGTCAGAGACATGCTACTGTACCAGCCATAATGACTGTCTCCTCTCTCTCTCTGTGCCAGAGACATGCTACTGTACCAGCCATAATGACTGTCTCCTCTCTCTCTCTCTGTGTCAGAGACATGCTACTGTACCAGCCATAATGACTGTCTCCTCTCTCTCTGTGTCAGAGACATGCTACTGTACCAGCCATATGACTGTCTCCTCTCTCTGTGTGTCAGAGACATGCTACTGTACCAGCCATAATGACTGTCTCCTCTCTCTCTCTGTGCCAGAGACATGCTACTGTACCAGCCATAATGACTGTCTCTCTCTCTCTCTCTGTGTCAGAGACATGCTACTGTACCAGCCATAATGACTGTCTCCTCTCTCTCCTCTGTGTGTCAGAGACATGCTACTGTACCAGCCATAATGACTGTCTCTCTCTCTCTGTGTCAGAGACATGCTACTGTACCAGCCATAATGACTGTCTCTCTCTCTCTCTGTGTGTCAGAGACATGCTACTGTACCAGCCATAATGACTGTCTCCTCTCTCTCTCTGTGTCAGAGACATGCTACTGTACCAGCCATAATGACTGTCTCTCTCTCTGTGTCAGAGACATGCTACTGTACCAGCCATAATGACTGTCTCCTCTCTCTCTCTGTGTCAGAGACATGCTACTGTACCAGCCATAATGACTGTCTCCTCTCTCTCTCTGTGTGTCAGAGACATGCTACTGTACCAGCCATAATGACTGTCTCTCTCTCTCTGTGTCAGAGACATGCTACTGTACCAGCCATAATGACTGTCTCCTCTCTCTCTGTGTCAGAGACATGCTACTGTACCAGCCATAATGACTGTCTCCTCTCTCTCTCTCTGTGTCAGAGACATGCTACTGTACCAGCCATAATGACTGTCTCCTCTCTCTCTGTGTCAGAGACATGCTACTGTACCAGCCATAATGACTGTCTCCTCTCTCTCTGTGCCAGAGACATGCCACTGTACCAGCCATAATTACTGTCTCCTCTCTCTGTCAGAGACATGCTACTGTACCAGCCATAATGACTGTCTCCTCTCTCTCTGTGTCAGAGACATGCTACTGTACCAGCCATAATGACTGTCTCCTCTCTCTCTGTGTCAGAGACATGCTACTGTACCAGCCATAATGACTGTCTGTCTCTCTCTCTCTGTGTCAGAGACATGCTACTGTACCAGCCATAATTACTGTCTCCTCTCTCTCTCTGTGTGTCAGAGACATGCTACTGTACCAGCCATAATGACTGTCTCCTCTCTCTCTGTGTCAGAGACATGCTACTGTACCAGCCATATTGACTGTCTCCTCTCTCTCTGTGTCAGAGACATGCTACTGTACCAGCCATATTGACTGTCTCCTCTCTCTCTGTGTCAGAGACATGCTACTGTACCAGCCATATTGACTGTCTCCTCTCTCTCTGTGTCAGAGACATGCTACTGTACCAGCCATAATGACTGTCTCATCTCTCTTTGTCAGAGACACGCTACTGTACCAGCCATAATGACTGTCTCCTCTCTCTCTCTCTCTGTGTCAGAGACATGCTACTGTACCAGCCATAATGACTGTCTCCTCTCTCTCTCTCTGTGTCAGAGACATGCTACTGTACCAGCCATATTGACTGTCTCCTCTCTCTCTGTGTGTCAGAGACATGCTACTGTACCAGCCATATTGACTGTCTCTCTCTCTCTGTGTCAGAGACATGCTACTGTACCAGCCATATTGACTGTCTCCTCTCTCTCTGTGTCAGAGACATGCTACTGTACCAGCCATATTGACTGTCTCTCTTTCTCTCTGTGTCAGAGACATGCTACTGTACCAGCCATATTGACTGTCTCTCTCTCTCTGTGTCAGAGACACGCTACTGTACCAGCCATAATGACTGTCTCCTCTCTCTCTCTGTGTGTCAGAGACATGCTACTGTACCAGCCATATTGACTGTCTCCTCTCTCTCTGTGTCAGAGACATGCTACTGTACCAGCCATAATGACTGTCTCCTCTCTCTCTCTGTGTCAGAGACATGCCACTGTACCAGCCATATTGACTGTCTCCCTCTCTCTCTGTGTCAGAGACATGCTACTGTACCAGCCATATTGACTGTCTCCTCTCTCTTGTGTCAGAGACATGCTACTGTACCAGCCATAATGACTGTCTCTCTCTCTCTCTGTGTCAGAGACATGCTACTGTACCAGCCATAATGACTGTCTCCTCTCTCTCTGTGTCAGAGACACGCTACTGTACCAGCCATAATGACTGTCTCCTCTCTCTCTCAGAGACTCTGTGTCAGAGACATGCCACTGTACCAGCCATAATGACTGTCTCTCTCTCTCTGTGTCAGAGACATGCTACTGTACCAGCCATAATGACTGTCTCTCTCTCTGTGTCAGAGACATGCTACTGCTACCAGCCATAATTACTGTCTCCTCTCTCTGTGTCAGAGACATGCTACTGTACCAGCCATATTGACTGTCTCTCTCTCTCTGTGTCAGAGACATGCTACTGTACCAGCCATATTGACTGTCTCCCTCTCTCTCTGTGTCAGAGACATGCTACTGTACCAGCCATAATGACTGTCTCTCTCTCTCTCTCTGTGTCAGAGACATGCTACTGTACCAGCCATATTGACTGTCTCCTCTCTCTCTGTGTCAGAGACATGCTACTGTACCAGCCATATTGACTGTCTCCTCTCTCTCTGTGTCAGAGACATGCTACTGTACCAGCCATATTGACTGTCTCTCTCTCTCTGTGTCAGAGACATGCTACTGTACCAGCCATATTGACTGTCTCTCTCTCTCTCTGTGTCAGAGACATGCTACTGTACCAGCCATAATGACTGTCTCCTCTCTCTCTGTGTCTGTCAGAGACATGCTACTGTACCAGCCATAATGACTGTCTCCTCTCTCTCTCTCTGTGTCAGAGACATGCTACTGTACCAGCCATATTGACTGTCTCTCTCTCTCTCTGTGTCAGAGACATGCTACTGTACCAGCCATATTGACTGTCTCCTCTCTTTCTGTGTCAGAGACACGCTACTGTACCAGCCATAATGATTGTCTCCCTCTTTCTCTCTGTGTGTCAGAGACATGCTACTGTACCAGCCATAATGACTGTCTCTCTCTCTGTGTCAGAGACATGCTACTGTACCAGCCATAATGACTGTCTCCTCTCTCTCTCTCTGTGTCAGAGACATGCTACTGTACCAGCCATATTGACTGTCTCTCTCTCTCTGTGTCAGAGACATGCTACTGTACCAGCCAAATTGACTGTCTCTCTCTCTGTGTCAGAGACATGCTACTGTACCAGCCATATTGACTGTCTCCTCTCTCTCTCTGTGCCAGAGACATGCATATTACTGTACCAGCCATATTGACTGTCTCCTCTCTCTCTGTGTCAGAGACATGCTACTGTACCAGCCATATTGACTGTCTCCTCTCTCTCTGTGTCAGAGACATGCTACTGTACCAGCCATATTGACTGTCTCCTCTCTATCTGTGTCAGAGACACGCTACTGTACCAGCCATAATGACTGTCTCCTCTCTCTCTCTGTGTGTCAGAGACATGCTACTGTACCAGCCATATTGACTGTCTCCTCTCTCTCTGTGTCAGAAACACGCTACTGTACCAGCCATAATGACTGTCTCCTCTCTCTCTCTCTGTGCCAGAGACATGCCACTGTACCAGCCATATTGACTGTCTCCTCTCTCTCTGTGTCAGAGACATGCTACTGTACCAGCCATAATGACTGTCTCCTCTCTCTTTGTCAGAGACACACTACTGCTCCAGCCATAATTACTGTCTCCTCTCTCTGTGTCAGAGACATGCTACTGTACCAGCCATATTGACTGTCTCCTCTCTCTCTGTGTCAGAGACATGCTACTGTACCAGCCATATTGACTGTCTCCTCTCTCTCTCTGTGTCTCAGAGACACGCTACTGTACTAGCCATAATGACTGTCTCCTCTCTCTCTCTGTGTGTCAGAGACATGCTACTGTACCAGCCATATTGACTGTCTCCTCTCTCTCTGTGTCAGAGACATGCTACTGTACCAGCCATATTGACTGTCTCCTCTCTCTCTGTGTCAGAGACATGCTACTGTACCAGCCATATTGACTGTCTCCTCTCTCTCTGTGTCAGAGACATGCTACTGTACCAGCCATATTGACTGTCTCCTCTCTCTCTGTGTCAGAGACATGCTACTGTACCAGCCATAATGACTGTCTCCTCTCTCTCTGTGTCAGAGACATGCTACTGTACCAGCCATAATGACTGTCTCCTCTGTCTCTCTCTGTGTGTCAGAGACATGCTACTGTTCCAGACATAATTACTGTCTCCTCTCTCTCTCTGTCAGAGACATGCTACTGTACCAGCCATAATGACTGTCTCCTCTCTCTCTCTCTGTGCCAGAGACATGCTACTGTACCAGCCATATTGACTGTCTCCTCTCTCTCTCTGTGTCAGAGACATGCTACTGTACCAGCCATATTGACTGTCTCCTCTCTTTCTGTGTCAGAGACACGCTACTGTACCAGCCATAATGATTGTCTCCTCTTTCTCTCTGTGTGTCAGAGACATGCTAATGTACCAGCCATAATGACTGTCTCCTCTCTCTGTGTCAGAGACACACTACTGTACCAGCCATAATTACTGTCTCCTCTCTCTCTCTCTCTGTGCCAGAGACATGCTACTGTACCAGCCATATTGACTGTCTCCACTCTCTCTGTGTCAGAGACATGCTACTGTACCAGCCATAATGACTGTCTCCTCTCTCTGTGTCAGAGACACACTACTGTACCAGCCATAATTACTGTCTCCTCTCTCTCTCTCTCTGTGCCAGAGACATGCTACTGTACCAGCCATATTGACTGTCTCCACTCTCTCTGTGTCAGAGACATGCTACTGTACCAGCCAAATTGACTGTCTCCTCTCTCTCTGTGTCAGAGACATGCTACTGTACCAGCCATATTGACTGTCTCCTCTCCTCTCTATCTGTGTCAGAGACACGCTACTGTACCAGCCATAATGACTGTCTCCTCTCTCTCTCTGTGTGTCAGAGACATGCTACTGTACCAGCCATATTGACTGTCTCCTCTCTCTCTGTGTCAGAAACACGCTACTGTACCAGCCATAATGACTGTCTCCTCTCTCTCTCTCTGTGCCAGAGACATGCCACTGTACCAGCCATATTGACTGTCTCCTCTCTCTCTGTGTCAGAGACATGCTACTGTACCAGCCATAATGACTGTCTCCTCTCTCTCTGTGTCAGAGACATGCTACTGTACCAGCCATAATGACTGTCTCCTCTGTCTCTCTCTGTGTCAGAGACATGCTACTGTTCCAGCCATAATTGACTGTCTCCTCTCTCTCTCTGTCAGAGACATGCTACTGTACCAGCCATAATGACTGTCTCCTCTCTCTCTGTGTGTCAGAGACATGCTACTGTACCAGCCATATTGACTGTCTCCTCTCTCTCTGTGTCAGAGACATGCTACTGTACCAGCCATATTGAATGTCTCCTCTCTTTCTGTGTCAGAGACACGCTACTGTACCAGCCATAATGACTGTCTCCTCTTTCTCTCTGTGTGTCAGAGACATGCTAATGTACCAGCCATAATGACTGTCTCCTCTCTCTGTGTCAGAGACACACTACTGTACCAGCCATAATTACTGTCTCCTCTCTCTCTCTCTCTGTGCCAGAGACATGCTACTGTACCAGCCATATTGACTGTCTCCTCTCTCTCTGTGTCAGAGACATGCTACTGTACCAGCCATAATGACTGTCTCCTCTCTCTGTGTCAGAGACACACTACTGTACCAGCCATAATTACTGTCTCCTCTCTCTCTCTGTGCCAGAGACATGCTACTGTACCAGCCATATGACTGTCTCCACTCTCTGTGTCAGAGACATGCTACTGTACCAGCCATATTGACTGTCTCCTCTCTCTCTGTGTCAGAGACATGCTACTGTACCAGCCATATTGACTGTCTCTCTCTCTCTATCTGTGTCAGAGACACGCTACTGTACCAGCCATAATGACTGTCTCTCTCTCTCTCTCTGTGTCAGAGACATGCTACTGTACCAGCCATATTGACTGTCTCCTCTCTCTCTGTGTCAGAAACACGCTACTGTACCAGCCATAATGACTGTCTCCTCTCTCTCTCTCTGTGCCAGAGACATGCCACTGTACCAGCCATATTGACTGTCTCCTCTCTCTCTGTGTCAGAGACATGCTACTGTACCAGCCATAATGACTGTCTCCTCTCTCTCTCTGTCAGAGACATGCTACTGCTACCAGCCATATTGACTGTCTCCTCTCTCTGTGTCAGAGACATGCTACTGTACCAGCCATATTGACTGTCTCCTCTCTCTCTGTGTCAGAGACATGCTACTGTACCAGCCATATTGACTGTCTCCTCTCTCTCTCTGTGTCTCAGAGACACGCTACTGTACCAGCCATAATGACTGTCTCCTCTCTCTCTCTGTGTGTCAGAGACATGCTACTGTACCAGCCATATTGACTGTCTCCTCTCTCTCTGTGTCAGAGACATGCTACTGTACCAGCCATATTGACTGTCTCCTCTCTCTCTGTGTCAGAGACATGCTACTGTACCAGCCATATTGACTGTCTCCTCTCTCTCTGTGTCAGAGACATGCTACTGTACCAGCCATATTGACTGTCTCCTCTCTCTCTGTGTCAGAGACATGCTACTGTACCAGCCATAATGACTGTCTCCTCTCTCTCTGTGTCAGAGACATGCTACTGTACCAGCCATAATGACTGTCTCCTCTGTCTCTCTCTGTGTCAGAGACATGCTACTGTACCAGCCATAATTGACTGTCTCTCTCTCTCTGTCAGAGACATGCTACTGTACCAGCCATAATGACTGTCTCCTCTCTCTCTCTGTGTCAGAGACATGCTACTGTACCAGCCATATTGACTGTCTCCTCTCTCTCTGTGTCAGAGACATGCTACTGTACCAGCCATATTGACTGTCTCTCTCTCTCTGTGTCAGAGACATGCTACTGTACCAGCCATAATGACTGTCTCTCTTTCTCTCTGTGTGTCAGAGACATGCTACTGTACCAGCCATAATGACTGTCTCTCTCTCTCTCTGTGTCAGAGACATGCTACTGTACCAGCCATAATGACTGTCTCCTCTCTCTCTCTCTCTGTGCCAGAGACATGCTACTGTACCAGCCATATTGACTGTCTCTCTCTCTCTGTGTCAGAGACATGCTACTGTACCAGCCATATTGACTGTCTCCTCTCTCTCTGTGTCAGAGACATGCTACTGTACCAGCCATATTGACTGTCTCTCTCTCTCTCTGTGCCAGAGACATGCTACTGTACCAGCCATAATGACTGTCTCCTCTCTCTGTGTCAGAGACATGCTACTGTACCAGCCATATTGACTGTCTCCTCTCTCTCGTGTGTCAGAGACATGCTACTGTACCAGCCATATTGACTGTCTCCTCTCTATCTGTGTCAGAGACACGCTACTGTACCAGCCATAATGACTGTCTCCTCTCTCTCTCTGTGTGTCAGAGACATGCTACTGTACCAGCCATATTGACTGTCTCTCTCTCTCTCTGTGTCACGCTACTGTACCAGACACTGTCTCCTCTTTCTCTCTCAGAGACATGCTAATGTACCAGCCATAATGACTGTCTCTCTCTCTCTGTGTCAGAGACACTACTGTACCAGCCATAATTACTGTCTCTCTCTGTCTCTGTACCAGCCATATTGACTCTGTGCCAGAGACATGCTACTGTACCAGCCATATTGACTGTCTCCTCTCTCTCTGTGTCAGAGACATGCTACTGTACCAGCCATATTGACTGTCTCCTCTCTCTCTGTGTCAGAGACATGCTACTGTACCAGCCATAATGACTGTCTCCTCTCTCTCTGTGTCAGAGACATGCTACTGTACCAGCCATAATGACTGTCTCTCTCTCTCTCTGTGTGTCAGAGACATGCTACTGTACCAGCCATATTGACTGTCTCCTCTCTCTCTGTGTCAGAGACATGCTACTGTACCAGCCATATTGACTGTCTCTCTCTCTCTCTGTGTCAGAGACATGCTACTGTACCAGCCATAATGACTGTCTCCTCTCTCTCTGTGTCAGAGACATGCTACTGTACCAGCCATAATGACTGTCTCCTCTCTCTCTGTGTGTCAGAGACATGCTACTGTTCCAGTTACTGTCTCCTCTCTCTGTCAGAGACATGCTACTGTACCAGCCATAATGACTGTCTCCTCTCTCTCTCTCTGTGTCAGAGACATGCTACTGTACCAGCCATATTGACTGTCTCTCTCTCTCTCTGTGTCAGAGACATGCTACTGTACCAGCCATATTGACTGTCTCCTCTCTTTCTGTGTCAGAGACACGCTACTGTACCAGCCATAATGACTGTCTCCTCTTTCTCTCTGTGTCAGAGTGTGTACCAGATGACATGCTAATGTACCAGCCATAATGACTGTCTCCTCTCTCTCTCTGTGTCAGAGACATGCTACTGTACCAGCCATAATGACTGTCTCCTCTCTCTCTCTGTGTCAGAGACATGCTACTGTACCAGCCATATTGACTGTCTCTCTCTCTGTGTCTCTGACTGTCTCTCTCTCTGTGTCAGAGACATGCTACTGTACCAGCCATATTGACTGTCTCCTCTCTCTCTGTGTCAGAGACATGCTACTGTACCAGCCATATTGACTGTCTCTCTCTCTGTGTCAGAGACATGCTACTGTACCAGCCATATTGACTGTCTCTCTCTCTCTCTGTGTCAGAGACATGCTACTGTACCAGCCATAATGACTGTCTCCTCTCTCTCTGTGTCAGAGACATGCTACTGTACCAGCCATAATGACTGTCTCTCTCTCTCTGTGTCAGAGACATGCTACTGTACCAGCCATAATTACTGTCTCTCTCTCTCTCTGTCAGAGACATGCTACTGTACCAGCCATAATGACTGTCTCTCTCTCTCTCTCTGTGTCAGAGACATGCTACTGTACCAGCCATATTGACTGTCTCCTCTCTCTCTGTGTCAGAGACATGCTACTGTACCAGCCATATTGACTGTCTCTCCTCTCTCTCTGTGTCAGAGACATGCTACTGTACCAGCCATAATGACTGTCTCTCTCTCTCTGTGTCAGAGACATGCTACTGTACCAGCCATAATGACTGTCTCTCTCTCTCTCTGTGTCAGAGACATGCTACTGTACCAGCCATAATGACTGTCTCCTCTCTCTCTCTGTGTCAGAGACATGCTACTGTACCAGCCATATTGACTGTCTCCTCTCTCTCTGTGTCAGAGACATGCTACTGTACCAGCCATAATTGACTGTCTCTCTCTCTGTGTCAGAGACATGCTACTGTACCAGCCATATTGACTGTCTCTCTCTCTCTGTCAGAGACATGCTACTGTACCAGCCATAATGACTGTCTCTCTCTCTCTCTGTCAGAGACATGCTACTGTACCAGCCATATTGACTGTCTCCCTCTCTCTGTGTCAGAGACATGCTACTGTACCAGCCATATTGACTGTCTCTCTCTCTCTGTGTCAGAGACATGCTACTGTACCAGCCATATTGACTGTCTCCTCTCTCTCTGTGTCAGAGACATGCTACTGTACCAGCCATAATGACTGTCTCCCTCTCTCTCTGTGTCAGAGACATGCTACTGTACCAGCCATATTGACTGTCTCCTCTCTTTCTGTGTCAGAGACATGCTACTGTACCAGCCATAATGACTGTCTCCTCTTTCTCTCTGTGTGTCAGAGACATGCTACTGTACCAGCCATAATGACTGTCTCTCTCTCTGTGTCAGAGACACTACTGTACCAGCCATAATTGACTGTCTCCTCTCTCTCTCTCTCTGTGCCAGAGACATGCTACTGTACCAGCCATATTGACTGTCTCCTCTCTCTCTGTGCCAGAGACATGCTACTGTACCAGCCATATTGACTGTCTCTCTCTCTCTGTGTCTGCTACTGTACCAGCCATTGACTGTCTCCTCTCTCTCTGTGTCAGAGACATGCTACTGTACCAGCCATAATGACTGTCTCTCTCTCTCTGTGTGTCAGAGACATGCTACTGTACCAGCCATAATGACTGTCTCCTCTCTCTTTCTCTGTGTGTCAGAGACATGCTACTGTACCAGCCATAATGACTGTCTCCTCTCTCTCTGTGTCAGAGACATGCTACTGTACCAGCCATAATGACTGTCTCCTCTCTCTCTCTCTGTGCCAGAGACATGCTACTGTACCAGCCATATTGACTGTCTCCTCTCTCTCTGTGTCAGAGACATGCTACTGTACCAGCCATATTGACTGTCTCCTCTCTTTCTGTGTCAGAGACACGCTACTGTACCAGCCATAATGACTGTCTCCTCTTTCTCTCTGTGTGTCAGAGACATGCTACTGTACCAGCCATAATGACTGTCTCCTCTCTCTCTCTGTGTCAGAGACACACTACTGTACCAGCCATAATGACTGTCTCCTCTCTCTCTCTCTGTGCCAGAGACATGCTACTGTACCAGCCATATTGACTGTCTCCTCTCTCTCTGTGTCAGAGACATGCTACTGTACCAGCCATATTGACTGTCTCCTCTCTCTCTGTGTCAGAGACATGCTACTGTACCAGCCATATTGACTGTCTCCTCTCTCTCTGTGTCAGAGACATGCTACTGTACCAGCCATATTGACTGTCTCCTCTCTCTCTGTGTCAGAGACATGCTAGACCAGCCATATTGACTGTCTCCTCTCTCTGTGTCAGAGACATGCTACTGTACCAGCCATAATGACTGTCTCCTCTCTCTCTGTGTCAGAGACATGCTACTGTACCAGCCATGACTGTCTCCTCTGTCTCTCTGTGTGTTGACTGTCTCCTCTCTCTCTCTGTGTCAGAGACATGCTACTGTACCAGCCATAATGACTGTCTCCTCTCTCTCTCTCTCTGTGTCAGAGACATGCTACTGTACCAGCCATATTGACTGTCTCTCTCTCTCTCTCTGTGTCAGAGACATGCTACTGTACCAGCCATATTGACTGTCTCCTCTCTTTCTGTGTCAGAGACACGCTACTGTACCAGCCATAATGACTGTCTCCTCTCTCTCTGTGTCAGAGACATGCTACTGTACCAGCCATAATGACTGTCTCCTCTCTCTGTGTCAGAGACACACTACTGTACCAGCCATAATTACTGTCTCCTCTCTCTCTCTCTCTGTGCCAGAGACATGCTACTGTACCAGCCATATTGACTGTCTCCTCTCTCTCTGTGTCAGAGACATGCTACTGTACCAGCCAAATTGACTGTCTCCTCTCTCTCTGTGTCAGAGAATGACTGTACCAGCCATATTGACTGTCTCTCTCTCTCTGTGCCAGAGACATGCTACTGTACCAGCCATAATGACTGTCTCCTCTCTCTCTCTGTCAGAGACATGCTACTGTACCAGCCATATTGACTGTCTCCTCTCTCTCTGTGTCAGAGACATGCTACTGTACCAGCCATATTGACTGTCTCCTCTCTCTCTGTGTCAGAGACATGCTACTGTACCAGCCATATTGACTGTCTCCTCTCTATCTGTGTCAGAGACACGCTACTGTACCAGCCATAATGACTGTCTCCTCTCTCTCTCTGTGTGTCAGAGACATGCTACTGTACCAGCCATATTGACTGTCTCCTCTCTTTCTGTGTCAGAGACACGCTACTGTACCAGCCATAATGACTGTCTCCTCTTTCTCTCTGTGTGTCAGAGACATGCTAATGTACCAGCCATAATGACTGTCTCCCTCTCTCTGTGTCAGAGACATGCTACTGTACCAGCCATAATGACTGTCTCCTCTCTCTCTCTCTGTGCCAGAGACAGAGTACCAGCCATATTGACTGTCTCCTCTCTCTCTGTGCCAGAGACATGCTACTGTACCAGCCATATTGACTGTCTCCTCTCTCTGTGTCAGAGACATGCTACTGTACCAGCCATATTGACTGTCTCTCTCTCTCTGTGTCAGAGACATGCTACTGTACCAGCCATAATGACTGTCTCCTCTCTCTCTCTGTGTCAGAGACATGCTACTGTACCAGCCATATTGACTGTCTCCTCTCTCTGTGTCAGAGACATGCTACTGTGTGACCAGCCATAATTGACTGTCTCCTCTCTCTTTGTCAGAGACATGCTACTGTACCAGCCATAATGACTGTCTCTCTCTGTGTCAGAGACATGCTACTGTACCAGCCATATTGACTGTCTCTCTCTCTCTGTGTCAGAGACATGCTACTGTACCAGCCATATTGACTGTCTCCTCTCTCTGTGTCAGAGACTGCTACTGTACCAGCCATAATGACTGTCTCCTCTCTCTCTCTCTGTGTCAGAGACACGCTACTGTACCAGCCATAATTGACTGTCTCCACTCTCTCTCTCTGTGACTGTCTGACTGTCTCTCTCTCTGTGTCAGAGACATGCTACTGTACCAGCCATATTGACTGTCTCTCTCTCTCTCTGTGTCAGAGACATGCTACTGTACCAGCCATATTGACTGTCTCCTCTCTCTCTGTGTCAGAGACATGCTACTGTACCAGCCATATTGACTGTCTCTCTCTCTCTCTGTGTGTCAGAGACTGTCTCTCTCTCTCTGTGTCAGAGACTACTGTACCAGCCATATTGACTGTCTCCTCTCTCTCTCTGTGTCAGAGACATGCTACTGTACCAGCCATATTGACTGTCTCCTCTCTCTCTGTGTCAGAGACATGCTACTGTACCAGCCATAATGACTGTCTCTCTCTCTCTCTGTGTCAGAGACATGCTACTGTACCAGCCATAATTGACTGTCTCCTCTCTCTGTGTCAGAGACATGCTACTGTACCAGCCATATTGACTGTCTCCTCTCTCTCTGTGTCAGAGACATGCTACTGTACCAGCCATATTGACTGTCTCCTCTCTCTCTGTGTCAGAGACATGCTACTGTACCAGCCATAATTGACTGTCTCCCTCTCTCTCTGTGTCAGAGACATGCTACTGTACCAGCCATAATTGACTGTCTCCTCTCTCTCTGTGTCAGAGACATGCTACTGTACCAGCCATAATGACTGTCTCCTCTCTCTCTCTCTGTGTCAGAGACATGCTACTGTACCAGCCATAATTGACTGTCTCCTCTCTCTCTGTGTGTCAGAGACATGCTACTGTACCAGCCATATTGACTGTCTCCTCTCTCTCTGTGTCAGAGACATGCTACTGTACCAGCCAAATTGACTGTCTCCTCTCTCTCTGTGTCAGAGACATGCTACTGTACCAGCCATATTGACTGTCTCCTCTCTCTGTGTCAGAGACATGCTACTGTACCAGCCATAATGACTGTCTCCTCTCTCTCTCTGTGTCAGAGACATGCTACTGTACCAGCCATATTGACTGTCTCCTCTCTATCTGTGTCAGAGACACGCTACTGTACCAGCCATAATGACTGTCTCCTCTCTCTCTCTGTGTGTCAGAGACATGCTACTGTACCAGCCATATTGACTGTCTCCTCTCTTTCTGTGTCAGAGACACGCTACTGTACCAGCCATAATGACTGTCTCCTCTTTCTCTCTGTGTGTCAGAGACATGCCTACTGTACCAGCCATAATTGACTGTCTCTCTCTCTCTGTGCCAGAGACACGCTACTGTACCAGCCATATTGACTGTCTCCTCTCTCTCTGTGCCAGAGACATGCTACTGTACCAGCCATATTGACTGTCTCCTCTCTCTCTGTGTCAGAGACATGCTACTGTACCAGCCATATTGACTGTCTCCTCTCTCTCTGTGTCAGAGACATGCTACTGTACCAGCCATAATGACTGTCTCCTCTCTCTCTCTGTGTCAGAGACATGCTACTGTACCAGCCATATTGACTGTCTCCTCTCTCTCTGTGTCAGAGACATGCTACTGTACCAGCCATAATGACTGTCTCTCTCTCTCTGTGTCAGAGACATGCTACTGTACCAGCCATAATTGACTGTCTCCTCTCTCTGTGTCAGAGACATGCTACTGTACCAGCCATGACTGACTCTCTCTTTGTCAGAGACTGCTACTGTACCAGCCATAATTGACTGTCTCCTCTCTCTCTCTGTGTCAGAGACATGCTACTGTACCAGCCATATTGACTGTCTCCTCTCTCTCTGTGTCAGAGACATGCTACTGTACCAGCCATAATGACTGTCTCCTCTCTCTGTGTCAGAGACATGCTACTGTACCAGCCATATTGACTGTCTCCTCTTTCTCTCTCTGTGTCAGAGACATGCTAATGTACCAGCCATAATGACTGTCTCCTCTCTCTCTGTGTCAGAGACACACTACTGTACCAGCCATAATTACTGTCTCCTCTCTCTCTCTCTCTGTGCCAGAGACACGCTCTGTGTCTCCTCTCTCTCAGAGACATGCTACTGTACCAGCCATATTGACTGTCTCCTCTCTCTCTGTGTCAGAGACATGCTACTGTACCAGCCATATTGACTGTCTCCTCTCTCTCTCTCTGTGTCAGAGACATGCTACTGTACCAGCCATAATGACTGTCTCCTCTCTCTCTCTGTGTCAGAGACATGCTACTGTACCAGCCATATTGACTGTCTCCTCTCTCTCTGTGTCAGAGACATGCTACTGTACCAGCCATAATGACTGTCTCCTCTCTCTCTGTGTCAGAGACATGCTACTGTACCAGCCATATTGACTGTCTCTCTCTCTCTGTGTCAGAGACATGCTACTGTACCAGCCATAATGACTGTCTCTCTCTGTCTCTCTCACTACTGTCCAGCCATATTGACTGCTCCTCTGTACCAGCCACCAGCCATATTGACTGTCTCCTCTCTCTCTCTGTGTCAGAGACATGCTACTGTACCAGCCATAATGACTGTCTCCTCCTCTCTCTCTGTGTCAGAGACATGCTACTGTACCAGCCATAATTGACTGTCTCTCTCTCTCTGTGTCAGAGACATGCTACTGTACCAGCCATATTGACTGTCTCCCTCTCTCTCTGTGTCAGAGACATGCTACTGTACCAGCCATATTGACTGTCTCCTCTCTCTCTCTCTGTGCCAGAGACATGCTACTGTACCAGCCATATTGACTGTCTCTCTCTGTGCCAGAGACATGCTCTTCTGTGTCAGAGACATGCTACTGTACCAGCCATATTGACTGTCTCCTCTCTCTCTGTGTCAGAGACATGCTACTGTACCAGCCATAATGACTGTCTCTCTCTCTCTCTCTGTGTCAGAGACATGCTACTGTACCAGCCATATTGACTGTCTCTCTCTCTCTCTGTCAGAGACATGCTACTGTACCAGCCATAATGACTGTCTCCTCTCTCTCTCTCTGTGCCAGAGACATGCCACTGTACCAGCCATATTGACTGTCTCCTCTCTCTCTGTGTCAGAGACATGCTACTGTACCAGCCATAATGACTGTCTCCTCTCTCTTTGTCAGAGACACACTACTGCTCCAGCCATAATTACTGGCTCCTCTCTCTGTGTCAGAGACATGCTACTGTACCAGCCATATTGACTGTCTCCTCTCTCTCTGTGTCAGAGACATGCTACTGTACCAGCCATATTGACTGTCTCCTCTCTTTCTGTGTCAGAGACACGCTACTGTACCAGCCATAATGACTGTCTCCTCTTTCTCTCTGTGTGTCAGAGACATGCTAATGTACCAGCCATAATGACTGTCTCCTCTCTCTGTGTCAGAGACACACTACTGTACCAGCCATAATTACTGTCTCCTCTCTCTCTGTGTCAGAGACATGCTACTGTACCAGCCATATTGACTGTCTCTCTTCTCTGTGCCAGAGACATGCTACTGTACCAGCCATATTGACTGTCTCTCTCTCTCTGTGTCAGAGACATGCTACTGTACCAGCCATATTGACTGTCTCCTCTCTATCTGTGTCAGAGACACGCTACTGTACCAGCCATAATGACTGTCTCTCTCTCTCTCTGTGTGTCAGAGACATGCTACTGTACCAGCCATATTGACTGTCTCCTCTCTCTGTGTCAGAGACACGCTACTGTACCAGCCATAATGACTGTCTCTCTCTCTCTCTGTCTGTACCAGCCATATTGACTCTTCTCTCTCTCTGTGTCAGAGACATGCTACTGTACCAGCCATAATGACTGTCTCTCTCTCTTTGTCAGAGACATGCTACTGTACCAGCCATATTGACTGTCTCCTCTCTCTGTGTCAGAGACATGCTACTGTACCAGCCATATTGACTGTCTCCTCTCTCTCTGTGTCAGAGACACGCTACTGTACCAGCCATAATGACTGTCTCCTCTCTCTCTCTGTGTGTCAGAGACATGCTACTGTACCAGCCATATTGACTGTCTCCTCTCTCTCTGTGTCAGAGACATGCTACTGTACCAGCCAAATTGACTGTCTCCTCTCTCTGTGTCAGAGACATACTACTGTACCAGCCATATTGACTGTCTCCTCTCTCTCTCTCTTGACTGTCTGTACCAGCCATATTGACTGTCTCTCTCTCTCTCTGTGTCAGAGACATGCTACTGTACCAGCCATATTGACTGTCTCCTCTCTCTCTGTCAGAGACATGCTACTGTACCAGCCATATTGACTGTCTCCTCTCTCTCTGTGTCAGAGACATGCTACTGTACCAGCCATATTGACTGTCTCCTCTCCTCTCTATCTGTGTCAGAGACACGCTACTGTACCAGCCATAATGACTGTCTCCTCTCTCTCTCTGTGTGTCAGAGACATGCTACTGTACCAGCCATATTGACTGTCTCCTCTCTCTCTGTGTCAGAAACACGCTACTGTACCAGCCATAATGACTGTCTCCTCTCTCTCTCTCTGTGCCAGAGACATGCCACTGTACCAGCCATATTGACTGTCTCCTCTCTCTCTGTGTCAGAGACATGCTACTGTACCAGCCATAATGACTGTCTCCTCTCTCTTTGTCAGAGACACACTACTGCTCCAGCCATAATTACTGTCTCCTCTCTCTGTGTCAGAGACATGCTACTGTACCAGCCATATTGACTGTCTCCTCTCTCTCTGTGTCAGAGACATGCTACTGTACCAGCCATATTGACTGTCTCCTCTCTCTCTGTGTCAGAGACATGCTACTGTACCAGCCATATTGACTGTCTCCTCTCTCTCTGTGTCAGAGACATGCTACTGTACCAGCCAAATTGACTGTCTCCTCTCTCTCTGTGTCAGAGACATGCTACTGTACCAGCCATATTGACTGTCTCCTCTCTCTCTCTCTCTGTGCCAGAGACATGCTACTGTACCAGCCATATTGACTGTCTCCTCTCTCTCTGTGCCAGAGACATGCTACTGTACCAGCCATATTGACTGTCTCCTCTCTCTCTGTGTCAGAGACATGCTACTGTACCAGCCATATTGACTGTCTCCTCTCTATCTGTGTCAGAGACACGCTACTGTACCAGCCATAATGACTGTCTCCTCTCTCTCTCTGTGTGTCAGAGACATGCTACTGTACCAGCCATATTGACTGTCTCCTCTCTCTCTGTGTCAGAAACACGCTACTGTACCAGCCATAATGACTGTCTCCTCTCTCTCTCTCTGTGCCAGAGACATGCCACTGTACCAGCCATATTGACTGTCTCCTCTCTCTCTGTGTCAGAGACATGCTACTGTACCAGCCATAATGACTGTCTCCTCTCTCTTTGTCAGAGACACACTACTGCTCCAGCCATAATTACTGTCTCCTCTCTCTGTGTCAGAGACATGCTACTGTACCAGCCATATTGACTGTCTCCTCTCTCTCTGTGTCAGAGACATGCTACTGTACCAGCCATATTGACTGTCTCCTCTCTTTCTGTGTCAGAGACACGCTACTGTACCAGCCATAATGACTGTCTCCTCTTTCTCTCTGTGTGTCAGAGACATGCTAATGTACCAGCCATAATGACTGTCTCCTCTCTCTGTGTCAGAGACACACTACTGTACCAGCCATAATTACTGTCTCTCTCTCTCTCTCTGTGCCAGAGACACGCTACTGTACCAGCCATATTGACTGTCTCCTCTCTCTCTGTGCCAGAGACATGCTACTGTACCAGCCATATTGACTGTCTCCTCTCTCTCTGTGTCAGAGACATGCTACTGTACCAGCCATATTGACTGTCTCCTCTCTATCTGTGTCAGAGACACGCTACTGTACCAGCCATAATGACTGTCTCCTCTCTCTCTGTGTCAGAGACATGCTACTGTACCAGCCATATTGACTGTCTCCTCTCTCTCTGTGTCAGAAACACGCTACTGTACCAGCCATAATGACTGTCTCCTCTCTCTCTCTCTGTGCCAGAGACATGCCACTGTACCAGCCATATTGACTGTCTCCTCTCTCTCTGTGTCAGAGACATGCTACTGTACCAGCCATAATGACTGTCTCCTCTCTCTTTGTCAGAGACACACTACTGCTCCAGCCATATTGACTGTCTCCTCTCTCTCTGTGTCAGAGACATGCTACTGTACCAGCCATATTGACTGTCTCCTCTCTCTCTCTGTGTCTCAGAGACACGCTACTGTACCAGCCATAATGACTGTCTCCTCTCTCTCTCTGTGTGTCAGAGACATGCTACTGTACCAGCCATATTGACTGTCTCCTCTCTCTCTGTGTCAGAGACATGCTACTGTACCAGCCAAATTGACTGTCTCCTCTCTCTCTGTGTCAGAGACATGCTACTGTACCAGCCATATTGACTGTCTCCTCTCTCTCTCTCTCTGTGCCAGAGACATGCTACTGTACCAGCCATATTGACTGTCTCCTCTCTCTCTGTGCCAGAGACATGCTACTGTACCAGCCATATTGACTGTCTCCTCTCTCTCTGTGTCAGAGACATGCTACTGTACCAGCCATATTGACTGTCTCCTCTCTATCTGTGTCAGAGACACGCTACTGTACCAGCCATAATGACTGTCTCCTCTCTCTCTGTGTCAGAGACATGCTACTGTACCAGCCATATTGACTGTCTCCTCTCTCTCTGTGTCAGAAACACGCTACTGTACCAGCCATAATGACTGTCTCCTCTCTCTCTCTCTGTGCCAGAGACATGCCACTGTACCAGCCATATTGACTGTCTCCTCTCTCTCTGTGTCAGAGACATGCTACTGTACCAGCCATAATGACTGTCTCCTCTCTTTGTCAGAGACACACTACTGCTCCAGCCATAATTACTGTCTCTCTCTCTGTGTCAGAGACATGCTACTGTACCAGCCATATTGACTGTCTCCTCTCTCTCTGTGTCAGAGACATGCTACTGTACTAGCCATATTGACTGTCTCCTCTCTCTCTCTGTGTCTCAGAGACATGCTACTGTACCAGCCATAATGACTGTCTCCTCTCTCTCTGTGTGTCAGAGACATGCTACTGTACCAGCCATATTGACTGTCTCTCTCTCTCTGTGTCAGAGACATGCTACTGTACCAGCCATATTGACTGTCTCTCTCTCTCTGTGTCAGAGACATGCTACTGTACCAGCCATATTGACTGTCTCCTCTCTCTCTGTGTCAGAGACATGCTACTGTACCAGCCATAATGACTGTCTCTCTCTCTCTCTGTGTCAGAGACATGCTACTGTACCAGCCATAATTGACTGTCTCTCTCTCTCTGTCAGAGACATCTACTGTACCAGCCATCAGAGACATGCTACTGTACCAGCCATATTGACTGTCTCCTCTCTCTCTGTGTCAGAGACATGCTACTGTACCAGCCATATTGACTGTCTCCTCTCTTCTGTGTCAGAGACATGCTACTGTACCAGCCATAATGACTGTCTCTCTCTCTCTCTGTGTGTCAGAGACATGCTACTGTACCAGCCATAATGACTGTCTCCTCTCTCTGTGTCAGAGACACACTACTGTACCAGCCATAATTGACTGTCTCTCTCTCTCTCTCTCTGTGCCAGAGACATGCTACTGTACCAGCCATATTGACTGTCTCCACTCTCTCTGTGTCAGAGACATGCTACTGTACCAGCCAAATTGACTGTCTCCTCTCTCTCTGTGTCAGAGACATGCTACTGTACCAGCCATATTGACTGTCTCTCTCTCTCTGTGTCAGAGACATGCTACTGTACCAGCCATATTGACTGTCTCCTCTCTCTCTGTGTCAGAGACATGCTACTGTACCAGCCATATTGACTGTCTCCTCTCTCTCTGTGTCAGAGACATGCTACTGTACCAGCCATATTGACTGTCTCCTCTCTCTCTGTGTCAGAGACACGCTACTGTACCAGCCATAATGACTGTCTCCTCTCTCTCTGTGTGTCAGAGACATGCTACTGTACCAGCCATATTGACTGTCTCTCTCTCTCTGTGTCAGAGACACGCTACTGTACCAGCCATAATGACTGTCTCTCTCTCTCTCTGTGTCAGAGACATGCCACTGTACCAGCCATATTGACTGTCTCCTCTCTCTCTGTGTCAGAGACATGCTACTGTACCAGCCATAATGACTGTCTCCTCTCTCTTTGTCAGAGACATGCTACTGTACCAGCCATAATGACTGTCTCCTCTCTCTGTGTCAGAGACATGCTACTGTACCAGCCATATTGACTGTCTCTCTCTCTCTGTGTCAGAGACATGCTACTGTACCAGCCATATTGACTGTCTCCCTCTCTCTCTGTGTCTCAGAGACATGCTACTGTACCAGCCATATTGACTGTCTCCTCTCTCTCTCTGTGTCAGAGACATGCTACTGTACCAGCCATATTGACTGTCTCCTCTCTCTCTGTGTCAGAGACATGCTACTGTACCAGCCATATTGACTGTCTCCTCTCTCTCTGTGTCAGAGACATGCTACTGTACCAGCCATATTGACTGTCTCCTCTCTCTCTGTGTCAGAGACATGCTACTGTACCAGCCATATTGACTGTCTCTCTCTCTCTGTGTCAGAGACATGCTACTGTACCAGCCATAATGACTGTCTCTCTCTCTCTGTGTCAGAGACATGCTACTGTACCAGCCATAATGACTGTCTCCTCTGTCTCTCTGTGTGTCAGAGACATGCTACTGTTCCAGACATAATTGACTGTCTCTCTCTCTCTGTGTCAGAGACATGCTACTGTACCAGCCATAATGACTGTCTCTCTCTCTGTGCCAGAGACATGCTACTGTACCAGCCATATTGACTGTCTCCTCTCTCTCTCTGTGTCAGAGACATGCTACTGTACCAGCCATATTGACTGTCTCCTCTCTTTCTGTGTCAGAGACACGCTACTGTACCAGCCATAATGATTGTCTCCTCTTTCTCTCTGTGTGTCAGAGACATGCTAATGTACCAGCCATATTGACTGTCTCCTCTCTATCTGTGTCAGAGACACGCTACTGTACCAGCCATAATGACTGTCTCCTCTCTCTCTCTGTGTCAGAGACATGCTACTGTACCAGCCATATTGACTGTCTCCTCTCTCTCTGTGTCAGAGACATGCTACTGTACCAGCCATATTGACTGTCTCCTCTCTCTCTGTGTCAGAGACATGCTACTGTACCAGCCATATTGACTGTCTCCTCTCTATCTGTGTCAGAGACACGCTACTGTACCAGCCATAATGACTGTCTCCTCTCTCTCTGTGTCAGAGACATGCTACTGTACCAGCCATATTGACTGTCTCCTCTCTCTCTGTGTCAGAGACATGCTACTGTACCAGCCATATTGACTGTCTCCTCTCTCTCTGTGTCAGAGACATGCTACTGTACCAGCCATATTGACTGTCTCCTCTCTATCTGTGTCAGAGACACGCTACTGTACCAGCCATAATGACTGTCTCCTCTCTCTCTGTGTGTCAGAGACATGCTACTGTACCAGCCATATTGACTGTCTCCTCTCTCTCTGTGTCAGAGACATGCTACTGTACCAGCCATAATGACTGTCTCCTCTCTCTCTGTGTCAGAGACATGCTAATGTACCAGCCATAATGACTGTCTCCTCTCTCTGTGTCAGAGACACACTACTGTACCAGCCATAATTACTGTCTCCTCTCTCTCTCTCTCTGTGCCAGAGACACGCTACTGTACCAGCCATATTGACTGTCTCCTCTCTCTCTGTGTCAGAGACATGCTACTGTACCAGCCATATTGACTGTCTCCTCTCTCTCTGTGTCAGAGACATGCTACTGTACCAGCCATATTGACTGTCTCCTCTCTATCTGTGTCAGAGACACGCTACTGTACCAGCCATAATGACTGTCTCCTCTCTCTCTGTGTCAGAGACATGCTACTGTACCAGCCATATTGACTGTCTCCTCTCTCTCTGTGTCAGAGACATGCTACTGTACCAGCCATATTGACTGTCTCCTCTCTCTCTGTGTCAGAGACATGCTACTGTACCAGCCATATTGACTGTCTCCTCTCTCTCTGTGTCAGAGACATGCTACTGTACCAGCCATAATGACTGTCTCCTCTCTCTCTGTGTCAGAGACATGCTACTGTACCAGCCATAATGACTGTCTCCTCTCTCTCTCTGTGTCAGAGACATGCTACTGTTCCAGACATAATTACTGTCTCCTCTCTCTCTCTGTCAGAGACATGCTACTGTACCAGCCATAATGACTGTCTCCTCTCTCTCTCTCTGTGCCAGAGACATGCTACTGTACCAGCCATATTGACTGTCTCCTCTCTCTCTCTGTGTCAGAGACATGCTACTGTACCAGCCATATTGACTGTCTCCTCTCTTTCTGTGTCAGAGACACGCTACTGTACCAGCCATAATGATTGTCTCCTCTTTCTCTCTCTGTGTCAGAGACATGCTAATGTACCAGCCATAATGACTGTCTCCTCTCTCTGTGTCAGAGACACACTACTGTACCAGCCATAATTACTGTCTCCTCTCTCTCTCTCTGTGCCAGAGACATGCTACTGTACCAGCCATATTGACTGTCTCCACTCTCTCTGTGTCAGAGACATGCTACTGTACCAGCCAAATTGACTGTCTCCTCTCTCTCTGTGTCAGAGACATGCTACTGTACCAGCCATATTGACTGTCTCCTCTCTCTCTGTGCCAGAGACATGCTACTGTACCAGCCATAATGACTGTCTCCTCTCTCTCTGTGTCAGAGACATGCTACTGTACCAGCCATATTGACTGTCTCCTCTCTCTCTGTGTCAGAGACATGCTACTGTACCAGCCATATTGACTGTCTCCTCTCTCTCTGTGTCAGAGACATGCTACTGTACCAGCCATATTGACTGTCTCCTCTCTATCTGTGTCAGAGACACGCTACTGTACCAGCCATAATGACTGTCTCCTCTCTCTCTCTGTGTGTCAGAGACATGCTACTGTACCAGCCATATTGACTGTCTCCTCTCTTTCTGTGTCAGAGACACGCTACTGTACCAGCCATAATGACTGTCTCCTCTTTCTCTCTGTGTGTCAGAGACATGCTAATGTACCAGCCATAATGACTGTCTCCTCTCTCTGTGTCAGAGACACACTACTGTACCAGCCATAATTACTGTCTCCTCTCTCTCTCTGTGTGTGCCAGAGACACGCTACTGTACCAGCCATATTGACTGTCTCCTCTCTCTCTGTGCCACAGACATGCTACTGTACCAGCCATATTGACTGTCTCCTCTCTCTCTGTGTCAGAGACATGCTACTGTACCAGCCATATTGACTGTCTCCTCTCTATCTGTGTCAGAGACACGCTACTGTACCAGCCATAATGACTGTCTCCTCTCTCTCTCTGTGTGTCAGAGACATGCTACTGTACCAGCCATATTGACTGTCTCCTCTCTCTCTGTGTCAGAAACACGCTACTGTACCAGCCATAATGACTGTCTCCTCTCTCTCTCTCTGTGCCAGAGACATGCCACTGTACCAGCCATATTGACTGTCTCCTCTCTCTCTGTGTCAGAGACATGCTACTGTACCAGCCATAATGACTGTCTCCTCTCTCTTTGTCAGAGACACACTACTGCTCCAGCCATATTGACTGTCTCCTCTCTCTCTGTGTCAGAGACATGCTACTGTACCAGCCATATTGACTGTCTCCTCTCTCTCTCTGTGTCTCAGAGACACGCTACTGTACCAGCCATAATGACTGTCTCCTCTCTCTCTGTGTGTCAGAGACATGCTACTGTACCAGCCATATTGACTGTCTCCTCTCTCTCTGTGTCAGAGACATGCTACTGTACCAGCCATATTGACTGTCTCCTCTCTCTCTCTGTGTCAGAGACATGCTACTGTACCAGCCATATTGACTGTCTCCTCTCTCTCTGTGTCAGAGACATGCTACTGTACCAGCCATATTGACTGTCTCCTCTCTCTCTCTGTGTCTCAGAGACATGCTACTGTACCAGCCATAATGACTGTCTCCTCTCTCTCTGTGTCAGAGACATGCTACTGTACCAGCCATATTGACTGTCTCCTCTCTCTCTGTGTCAGAGACATGCTACTGTACCAGCCATATTGACTGTCTCCTCTCTCTCTGTGTCAGAGACATGCTACTGTACCAGCCATATTGACTGTCTCCTCTCTCTGTGTCAGAGACATGCTACTGTACCAGCCATATTGACTGTCTCCTCTCTCTCTGTGTCAGAGACATGCTACTGTACCAGCCATAATGACTGTCTCTCTCTCTCTGTGTCAGAGACATGCTACTGTACCAGCCATATTGACTGTCTCCTCTCTCTCTGTGTCAGAGACATGCTACTGTACCAGCCATATTGACTGTCTCCTCTCTCTGTGTGTCAGAGACATGCTACTGTACCAGCCATATTGACTGTCTCCTTCTCTCTGTGTCAGAGACATGCTACTGTACCAGCCATATTGACTGTCTCCTCTCTCTCTCTGTGTCAGAGACACGCTACTGTACCAGCCATAATGACTGTCTCCTCTCTCTCTCTCTGTGTCAGAGACATGCTACTGTACCAGCCATAATTACTGTCTCCTCTCTCTGTCAGAGACATGCTACTGTACCAGCCATAATGACTGTCTCCTCTCTCTCTGTGCCAGAGACATGCCACTGTACCAGCCATATTGACTGTCTCCTCTCTCTCTGTGTCAGAGACATGCTACTGTAACCAGCCATATTGACTGTCTCCTCTCTCTCTGTGTCAGAGACATGCTACTGTACCAGCCATATTGACTGTCTCCTCTCTCTGTGTGTCAGAGACATGCTACTGTACCAGCCATATTGACTGTCTCCTCTCTCTGTGTCAGAGACATGCTACTGTACCAGCCATATTGACTGTCTCCTCTCTCTCTCTGTGTCAGAGACACGCTACTGTACCAGCCATAATGACTGTCTCCTCTCTCTCTCTGTGTGTCAGAGACATGCTACTGTACCAGCCATAATTACTGTCTCCTCTCTCTCTCTCTGTCAGAGACATGCTACTGTACCAGCCATAATGACTGTCTCCTCTCTCTCTGTGTCAGAGACATGCTACTGTACCAGCCATAATGACTGTCTACTCTCTCTCTCTCCCAGTCAGAGTCATGCTACTGTACCAACCATCATGACTGGCTCCTCTGTGTGTGTGTGTGTGTGTGTGAAAGTGTTACCATAACCTTTGACCCCCAAACGACAGTGGGAGCAGAAACCTGCTGCCATGAAAACAGAAACCTTGGCGACAGTGCAATCACTTAAATGATCATTTGTCTCTCTGTCGTTCTTTCTTTTTATCTCACTAAAGATGTTCTACAAGAAAGCGAGACAGATAGAAGGGGGGAAAGAGATGACTTGCTAGATTTCCTTTACTGTTGGACAGAACAGAGTAACCAGGCATCACTGAACAATAACCCAGCATGTCTCCAAACACAGCTAGACACAGACACACTTGACAGCCAAAATAGAGGAATGAATACACATTTAAATAAGAACAGAGCTTTCAAAACAGACTGATGAAAACAGCAAACATTCAAATAAAGCCAAGAGAACATTCACAAACATTTATTCTTCTTTGCTAAAACAGAACTGAAAATTAGTCATTTCACCACAGCTGGCCGCAGTGCTGTGTTTGCAAACCTTCATCTATATTAATGCACACAGTGAAGTGTTTGGGGCTTTGTAATTGAATGAATCTGATTACATTAAGAGTATTAAACGGGTCCCCATAACTGAGCCGCTGTCTGAGAGCTGGGGATGTATCCATTATACTCTGTAGTGTGGGAGGAGAAACTGCCGGCAGTGGGGTAGCCATTACGGCTCACCCTCCACAGCCATGATGTTCTCAGGCCTGAGGCAGGGATAGATGAATATGGCTGTTTCTCTACATGGTGACATTTGACCTCTGACCTAAAGCCTACATATCCTCACAGAGTCAGTGTAAGACCTATGGCTGCTAAAGTGGGCTAGTGGAATAAAGGGAAAGTTACACAATATGGAGAAAATTCAGAAAAGATATGATACTGTTTCATACAGTATCATATCAGTAGAGAAGTAAAATGATCAGCAGGAGAGAGAAGGGGTACGGGGGAGAGAGAGAGAGAGAGAGAGAGAGAGAGAGAGAGAGAGAGAGACCTACACCTACAGCTCATCCCTTGGCAGCAGCACTGTAGACTACTTCCTCACCGACCTCAACCCAGAGTCTCTCAGAGCCTTCACAGTCAGCCCACTAACACCTCTCTCAGAGCACAGTAAAATCACAGTGTATCTGAGAAGAGCAGAACCCAACCATGAAGCATCACGGCCAAATAAATGACATGGTACTAAACAGAACTATAGATGGAGTGCAAACAGTACAGACATCTAGAAAAAGCTATTAGTAGCCCAAAAATACAATCTCTCCTGAAAAACATTTTAGCCTTAACATTCTCCTTCAGCAATGAAGGTGTAAATTTCGTCGTTTGGAACATAAACTTTATATTTGACAAATTAGCTATTAAATTGCTCCTTGGCTAATCTAAAGAAGCATAGAGCAAACCAGAAATAACAGATCATGAAAAATGGTTTGATAATGATTGCAAAAAATCTAAGAAAGTCATTGAGAAATATATCTAATCAAAAACACAGAGAACCAGACAACAAAAATATACGCCTTCAATATGGGGAAACACTGAAGCAATACAAACACACCCTAAGAACAAACATACACCTTCAATATGGGGAAACAATGAAGCAATACAAACACACCCTAAGAACAAAAAAGGAACAGCACATTAGAAATCAGCTGGATGGAATTGAGGAATCCATAGAATCAAACCACTTCTGGGAGAATTGGAATAAATGAAACAAACCTCATCATGAGGAATTGGCTCTCCAAAATGGGGATATGTGGAGAAATCACTTTGCAAACCTCATCATGAGGAATTGGCTCTCCAAAACGGGGATATGTGGAGAAATCACTTTGCAAACCTCATCATGAGGAATTGGCTCTCCAAAACGGGGATATGTGGAGAAATCACTTTGCAAACCTCTACAGCAATAATAACAAAAAGCCCAGAACAAAAAATTATACAAGAAAAATTACAAATCCTTGAATCAGTAGTCAATGACTATCAGAATCCTGTGGATACCCCAATTACAGAGGAAGAATTATTGGAAAAGCAATGCACTCTCCAACCCAAAAAGGCCTGTGGTGCTGATGGTATTTTAAATTAAATGATCAAATATACAGACCACAAATTCAAATGGGCTATACTCAAACTCTTCAACATTATTCCTCACTGCAGGTATTTTCCCCGATATTTGGAAACAGGGATTGATCACACCAATCTATAAAAATGAGACAAATTTGACCCAAATAATTACAGAGTAATTTGCGTTAACAGCAACTTGGGGAAAATTCTCTGCAGTATTATAAATAGCAGACTACATCATTTCCTTGACGAACACAACGTCCTGAGCAGATTGGCTTTCTAAAAAATTATTGTACAACAGACCACATTTACACCCTCCACACTCGAATTGATAAACAAGTAAAGGCAAAATCTACTCGTGTTTTGTCAATTTCAAGAAAACATTTGATTCAATTTGGCATGAAGGTCTTTTTTATAAACTAATAGAAAGTGGTATTGGAGGGAAAACATATGATTTTATTAAATCAATGTATACTAAAAACAAATGTTCGGTTAAAATTGGCAACAAGCAAACAGACTTCTTCTCTCAGGGACGGGGAGTGAAACAGGGCTGCCCAATAAGTCCAACACTATTTAACATCTACATTAATGAATTGGCAAAAACATTAGAAGAATCGGCAGCACCTGGTATCATCCTACATAATACTGAAATCAAGTGTCTGCTGTACGCAGATGACCTGGTGCTGCTGTCTCCCACTAAAGAGGGGTTACAGCAGCACCTAGATCGTCTTCACAGGTTCTGTCAGACCTGGGCTGTGACCGTTAACCTAAAAAAACTAAATATAATGATATTCCAAAAAAGGTCCGGAAATCAGGATGATATAAATATAAATTCTATTTGGACACATTTTTATTAGAACACGCCAAAATCTACACATATCTAGGACTAAGTATCAGCAACACAGGTAGCTTTCACATGGCTGTGAATGAGCTGAGAGACAAAGCAAGAAGAGCATTCTTTGCCATTAAAAGGAACATCAAAATCGAAATTCCAATTAGAATCTGGCTCAAACTTTTTCAATCAGTTATAGAACCAATTGCTCTATATTGCAGTGAAGTATGGGGTCCAATCCATAATAATGAAATACTACATGCAGAGTTTTGCAAGACTATTGCAAGAAAAACTCCAAATAATGCATGTAGAGCAGAATTGGGCCAATACCCCTCCACATTCGAATAGAAAAAAGAGCCATCAAATTTTAAAACCATCTAAAAACCAGTGACCCCAAAACATTCCATCACACAGCTCTACAATGTCAAGAGATGAAACCAGAGCAGAGTCCACTCAGCCAACTGGTTCCGAGGCTCAGTTCACCAACCCAAACCAACCCCATAGAGCCTCAGGACAGCACTCAGAAAATCTGGCCCAACCAAATCATCACAAAACAAAAATACAAATATATCACCTATTGGAAAGACACCACAAGAAATCAAAGTAAACTTCAATGCTATTTGGCTCTAAACAGACAGTACATGGTGGCAGACTATCTGACCACTGTGACTGATAGAAAACTGAGGAAAACATTGACTAGTTACAGACTCAGTGAGCACAGTCTGGCTATAGAGACCGGTCGTCACAGACAAACCTGGATGCCCAGAGAGGACAGGCTGTGCTCACTCTGCTCCAGGGGAGAGGTAGAGACAGAGCTGCATTTCCTATTACACTGTGACAAATACTCAGACCTAAGAGAATATTTCTTTCCCAAAATTATAATTCAATACAAAGAATTTGAAACTATAAAAGTTGAAGAAAAAATTGAATATTTATTGGGTGAAAAGCCAAAATGTGCAAATATGTGTCCTCCTGCCACAACCTGAGGGACAGCCAGTGAAAAGTGCAAAGTAATGTCGATAATATTTCCCCAATTGTTTTGTTTTGTCTTTCATACCATGTCATGTGTCTTCTCAGTCATGTTGACACTGGTCTACTACCATTGCTTTAATGTATTGTTGTTCTCATGAATATTGTTTTTTGTAGTTGTTGTTAATGATAATCCCATGTCCACTACTACTATTATTATTATTGCTGTTGGCCCCACCATTTATTTATATATAAATATATATTTTTATTTAATTTTTATTTTTGATATGTATACTTTGACAAGGTGAGTAATAATGAACTTGCCATGTCAATAAAGTCAATTGAATTGAGAGAGAGAGAGAGAGAGAGAAGGGGTATGGGAGATAGAGAAAATGGGTACAGGCTAGAGAGAGAGAGAAGGGGTACAGGGGAGAGAGGGAGAGAAGGGGTACAGGGGAGAGAGGGAATGAAGGTGTACTGGAGAGAGTGAGGGATGGGGTACAGGAGAGAGAAAGAGAGAGAGAAGGGGTACAGGAGAGAGAGAGAAAGAGAGAGAGAAGGGGTACAGGAGAGAGAGGGATATAGGAGAGAGAATGGGTACAGGAGAGAGAACGAGAGAGAGAAGGGGTACATGAGAGAGAGGGATATAGCAGAGAGAAGGGGTACAGGAGAGAGAGGGATATAGCAGAGAGAAGGGGTACAGGAGAGAGAGGGATATAGGAGAGAGAACGGGTACAGGAGAGAGAAAGAGAGAGAGAAGGGGTACAGGAGAGAGAGGGATATAGCAGAGAGAAGGGGTACAGGAGAGAGAGGGATATAGGAGAGAGAAGGGGTACAGGAGAGAGAAAGAGAGAGAGAAGGGGTACATGAGAGAGAGGGATATAGCAGAAGAGGGCTACAGGAGAGAGAGGGATATAGCAGAGAGAAGGGGTACAGGAGAGAGAGGGATATAGCAGAGAGAAGGGGTACAGGAGAGAGAGGGATATAGCAGAGAGAAGGGGTACAGGAGAGAGAGGGATATAGGAGAGAGAAGGGGTACAGGAGAGAGAGAGAGAAAGAGAGAGAGAAGGGGTACAGGAGAGAGAGGGATATAGGAGAGAGAGGGATATAGGAGAGAGAAGGGGTATGGGAGAGAGAGAGAAAGAGAGAGAGAAGGGGTACAGGAGAGAGAGGGATACAGGAGAGAGAGGGATATAGGAGAGAGAAGGGGTATGGGAGAGAGAGAGAGGCACAATATATCGGTGATCATATCGTAATCGGACAACATTAGCTCAAAATGCCAACATCGGCACGATGTCTAATTTAACGCCGATGTGCAAAACCGATGTTAAAGCTGACGTGCATACCTATATAACGTAGGTAGATGACGTGTATACCTATATAACGTAGGTAGATGACGTACATACCTATATAACGTAGGTAGATGACGTACATACCTATATAACGTAGGTAGATGAAGTGCATACCTATATAAATAGGTAGATGACGTGCATACCTATATTAGGTAGATGACGTACATACCTATAGAATGTAGGTAGATGAAGTGCATACCTATATAACGTAGGTAGATGACGTGCATACCTATATAACGTAGGTAGATGAGGTACATACCTATATAACGTAGGTAGATGACGTACATATCTATATAACGTAGGTAGATGACGTGCATACCTATATAACGTGGGTAGATGACGTGCATACCTATATAACGTAGGTAGATGACGTACATACCTATATAACGTAGGTAGATGAAGTGCATACCTATATAACGTAGGTAGATGACGTGCATACCTATATAACGTAGGTAGATGACGTACATACCTATAGAATGTAGGTAGATGAAGTGCATACCTATATAACGTAGGTAGATGACGTGCATACCTATATAACATAGGTAGATGAGGTACATACCTATATAACGTAGGTAGATGACGTACATATCTATATAACGTGGGTAGATGACGTGCATACCTATATAACGTAGGTAGATGACGTACATACCTATATAACGTAGGTAGATGACGTGCATACCTATATAACGTAGGTAGATGACGTGCATACCTATATAACGTAGGTAGATGACGTGCATACCTATATAACGTAGGTAGATGAGGTACATACCTATATAACGAAGGTAGATGACGTGCATACCTATATAACGTAGGTAGAAACGTACATACCTATATAACGTAGGTAGATAACGTGCATACCTATATAATCAGGTAGATGACCAATGCATACCTATATAACGTAGGTAGATGAGGTACATACCTATATAACGTAGGTAGATGAGGTGCATACCTATATAACGTAGGTAGATAACGTGCATACCTATATAACGTAGGTAGATGACGTAATGACGCCATGAAAAATACAGCGCTACACAGAACAAAAGCATTAAAATACTAAGTGCACACTTCTAACAACTAAACAAGTTCAAGTCCAGCAGTCATTTGAAAGAGTAAGAAAATTTCAGTGAGACAATTCAAAGGCAAAATCCATTAAAGCCAAGATAAAGAAATTCATTGCCCTTGACAATCAACCCTTCTCTGTTGTGGATGATGTTGGCTTTCGCCGACTGGTTGAGCACCTCGAGCCCCAGTACACACTCCCAAGTAGGCACTTTTTTTCCAGAAGTTGCCCTACCGGAGTTACACAGTATTGTTGAAACGTACATCTATGATCTCACTGCTATTAGCTTCCCGACTGACATTTGGACCAGCGATGTCAGCCCCATTAGCATGCAGAGTCTGACAGCACAGTGGGTCGACAAGGATTCCATACTGAGGAAAGTCGTATTGCATGCTGAAGAATGTGCTGGTTCTCATACCGCTGCAGCCATTTCAATAGCATTAGAGAACATGTTTGAAACATGAACACAGTCCTAGCGCCATTCAAACAACTGACTGGAGAAATAAGCTAATGAACTGTGTCTGCAGCAGACGTGATAGCCTCTGTCATGGCATTGAAACGCCTGCTCAACAAAACTGCCAACAGACCGGGGGGGTTAAAACTTACAAAAGTCCTCGAGGCTGTGAACAAGCAGTTCGGTGGCATTCTCTCTGAGCCTCTTTACTGTGTTGCCATTAAACTCGATGCTAGGTACAAGCACCGCTACTTCGATGCAGACAGGGAACAGGGTTTACGTGAAATGTTACATACACAGCTGGACAAGATGGAAACGGACACAGTGACTGTGCGCACCGAGGAAGCGAGGCATCGGACAGACAGATCAGAAACTTAACTGCTTGACATGAAATCCTGGTTGAGACTGAACAAATTAACAATGAAACAGCACAGCAAGTAAGTGAAAGAAATAGGTTTTGATTATGTTTTACTGGTAATGGGGACATACCTAAATGCCAACAAAATAACTTTTTGGTCATTGTGTGTATGGTGTGTGTGTATGGTGTGTGTGTGTGTGACCTTTATTTAACTAGGAAAGTCAGTTAAGAACAAATTCTTATTTACAAAGACGGCCAAACCTGGACGACGCTTGGCCAATTGTGCGCCACCCTTTGGAACTCCCAATCACGGACGGATGTGATACAGCCTGGATTCGAACCAGGGACTGTAGTGACACCTCTTGCACTGAGATGCAGTGACTTACCCCCGCTAAGTCCATGTGTGTGTGTGTTAACTATTTAACTGTACTAGAATGTTTAAAAGGCTGCAAAGATTTTAAATATCGGTTAATGGTAACGTTTTTTTATTCGCAAGGAAAATATTGGATATCGGTATCGGCCAAAAATGTCATTCCGGTGCATCCCTAGAGAGAGAAGGGGAACAAAAGGAGTGATAGCAAATGAGAAGGTGGCACAGGGGTAAAGAAAAGAGAGGTGGAGAGGTACAAAAACAGTCCAAACAAAAAGGTCAAGTTGAAGGGAGAATAAGACGGAGTGAATACAAAACTAAAATGAATCCTCACAGGGAGTAACTAGGAGTCATACACTGCTGACCGTGGTAATGACAGAAGGACAGTCTTGAAGCTGAGCCAGCATGTCAAACAACCACCACTCTGAATGTCAGAGAGCACTTTAACTGGTACGCAGATACACCTACACACAAACACTTAAACACACACACTAAACATAGAACCCATTTCTATGAACCTTTGTAAACCAGACAGCAGAGACTCTCTGTAGAACTGTAGTCTTCTGAGGAGACAGAGAGACAGGGCTGAATAATGTATGAAAATGAAAAACACTATGGATTGGATTGTTACATCTTATCAGAGACTGTAGGCTATGAAATATGAAATTCATTAGATGGTTTGCTACATAGATCTGCAAGTAATACATGTCTTGGAAGTCTGCTTGTTTCACTGTTAAAGGCACAACACAGTGATAGATATTTGCTACCAACAATGTAGCACATAACGTAGTATACACAGCATAGTTACTGAAAACTGTGGATAACTGGGATACATAAACGCCGAGCGGGGAAGTGTTTGTACAGTTAGAGCAAGGAAATTACACTAAACCTGTGAGTGGCAAGTTTATTTAGACAAGAGGATGAAATATGTATGATAGTAATAAACAGCAGCAGGGAGAACAAACTATCATATCATTTGTGTTCCTGCCTCTGCTGTTGTTTGCTCAGAGAGAAACACATACAGAAACATGTCAATTTACCCTCAAACACACGGTGAGGGCACGCTCTGCACTAATAACCTGAGCAAAGACAAATACTCTCTCTCTACCGCTCTACCTCTCACACTCTCCACCTCTCTCTCCCTTTCTTTGATGGCATATTCTCGCGGGATAACTCTCGCTTGGTTTGACAGGACATTAGTGTAAATTAGCACCTCATTATACCTGATGAGCCCTGCTGCAGCTAAGCTAATGACCCCTGAAACAGAGGAGGACAACACACACAAGGGTGTGTTGGATTGTTGACTGTGTGGAAAAGTGTGTTTCTGATGAAAACATAATAATACATTCTATTAATTTAAAAGATTTGTGTGTGTGTGTGTGTGTGTGTGTGTGTGTGTGTGTGTGTGTGTGTGTGTGTGTGTGTGTGTGTGTGTGTGTGTGTGTGTGTGTGTGTGTGTGTGTGTGTGTGTGTGTGTGTGCCACATGCTGTCCCTCTGCTAGTGTTTCCATGTTACATAAGAAGGGGTGTAATGTTAATATTCTAACACAGACTTGCATCGCCAGCTGAGAGCCCAGACACTCACACACTATCTTTATCTCTCTCGCTCACACACACAAACCCCGCAAACACACTCACTCTCCATCGTTCTCATTCGCCCTTTCCTCCACTATTCTCTCTCTTATCATGCAGTCAGCCAGGCGTGAGACGGCACCGCTTTGGGTGTCAGGGGCTTCCTGCCAGCCTGCTGTAGCGTTAACACACGTCCAGACACAGCATGCACTGCACTGCTGTCTGCCTGGCCTCTCATACAGCTGGTACATCCACATCGACCCAACACATCCCACGACAGCAACCCAGACATCACAGTCAGAGCTAACATTATCACCACTGTTAACACCATCACTAAACACTAACAGCAGACAGGCACACACGCCCACAGCACCAACAGGAAAGCTAAGGATAGCATTAGGCCGTCATTGTAAATAAGGTGTTCTTAACTGACTTTCCTAGTTAAATAAAGGTTAAAGAAAAAATCTATATATATAAAAACAATAATAATTAGGTCAGAGCACTTAACTCTGGCTACTGCAGCACCGCTAGTATTAGCATCTGTAGCATGACCAGAAACACCAGTGTTTCCAGTAGGCTAACCTAGACATGGCCGCGAGCCCAACGGTACTGCCTGTGGGTATTTTGGGGACTTGTCTGGAACCAGGTCCACAGATCTCACAGCCACACAGCCTTGAATAATGGATGGGAGGGGAAACGATGCCACAACTCACAGACCAAGGATGAGTGTGAATGCTAAACAGAAGAACTACAGTACTGAGGACAACAACATGGACCTGGGGGGGGGTGGGGTGTGTGTGTGTGTGTGTGTGTGTGTGTGTGTGTGTGTGTGTGTGTGTGTGTGTGTGTGTGTGTGTGTGTGTGTGTGTGTGTGTGTGTGTGTGTGTGTGTGTGTGTGTGTGTGTGTGTGTGTGTTAATCTTTTTGAATATTTTTGCCTGTATGGCGTGCATATATGTAAACTTAAGGCTGTTGCCTTAGCAACCCCAGTTGCATTCATGTATTGATTTCTGACGGCTTTCAACAGTTTTAATGAACAGAATATGCAGTTGTAATACTGATAATTTGAATAACTTATGCAGCATACTATCTGCCAAGGTGGGATACCATACATACTAAAGAATTCATGAAGTATGTCTCTCTGTTGCCTCTTAGGTACACAGACTGTGGAGTATGACAGTAAGAAAGTAACTAGAAGGTAATTAACATCACATTTGTCAGAAACCCTATTGGTAGCAGAATAAAGGCTTGTGTACCTCACCAGAGTGGTCTTTACAAGAGAGGACCTCTAAGAAACATCAGTGAATTGATCAGAGTAGGCATTACATCCCACACTCACACTACCAATTCAATGCAGTGCCACCGCCACTCTAACTATTTTTCTCCAGACTGAAACACCAGTAGCAGTTCCCTTACAGCACAATTTTATGGATGGATTTCCTGGTGTTGTTTAGTCCAGGTGTTCCAATGACGACAGGCTTTGAGCTGGTATTGAGTCAGTAAGATGTCTGGGGGGCTCTGTCTGGATACAAACCCCAGGGGAGGGAGAGAGGTAGGGAGGAACAGAGATCGACAGAGAGAGAGAGAGAGAGAGAGAGAGAGAGAGAGAGAGAGGAACAGAGATCGAGAGAGAGAGAGAGAGAGAGGTAGGGAGGGACAGAGATCGAGAGAGAGAGAGAGAGAGAGAGGTAGGGAGGAACAGAGATCGAGAGAGAGAGAGAGAGAGAGAGGGTAGGGAGGAACAGAGATCGGGAGAGAGAGAGAGAGAGAGAGAGGTAGGGAGGAACAGAGATCGTGAGAGAGAGAGAGAGAGAGGTAGGGAGGAACAGAGATCGAGAGAGAGAGAGAGAGAGAGAGAGAGAGAGAGAGGTAGGGAGGAACAGAGATACGAGAGAGAGAGAGAGAGAGAGAGAGAGAGAGAGAGAGAGAGAGGTAGGGAGGAACAGAGATCGAGAGAGAGAGAGAGAGAGAGAGGTAGGGAGGAACAGAGATCGAGAGAGAGAGAGAGAGAGAGAGAGAGAGAGTGAATGAGGCTTTGTTGCGAAATAGGAATCCGATTCTAGATTTAATTTTGGATTGGAGATGCTTAATATGAGTCTCTAAGTCAGAACCGTCCAGAGTACTGATGCTAGTTCGGGTGGGTGGGTGCGGGCAGCGATCGGTTGAAGAGCATGCATTTAGTTTTACTAGCATTTAAAATCAGTTGGAGTGTTGAAGCTCGTTTGGAGTTTTTTATTTATTTAAATGTTTTATTTGACCCCCTTTTCTCCCCAATTTTGTGGTATCCAATTGTTAGTAGTTACTATCTTGTCTCACCACTACAACTCCCGTACGGGCTCGGAAGAGACGAAGGTCGAAAGCCATGCGTCCTCCGAAACACTTCTTAACACAGCGCACTTCTTAACACAGCGCAACTCCAACCCGGAAGCCAGCCGCACCAATGTGTCGGAGGGAACACCAATGTGTCGGAGGGAACACCGTGCACCTGGCTACCTTGGTTAGCATGCACTGCGCCCGGCCCGCCACAGGAGTCGCTGGTGCATGATGAGACAAGGATATCACTACCGGCTAAACCCTCTCTAACCCGGACGACGCTAGGCCAATTGTGCATCGCCCCACAGACCTCCCGGTCGCGGCCGGCTGCGACAGAGCCTGGGTGCGAACCCAGAGTCTCTGGGGGCACAGCTAGCGCTGCTATGCAGTGCCCTAGACCACTGCGCCACCCGGGAGGCCCAGAGGTTTGTTAACCTCTCTGATCGCTACATAAATAGTCATATTAAACATTCATGAAAATACAAGTGTCTCACATGTTTCGAAAGCCTATAATCTTGCTAATCCAACTGCGTTGTCAGATTTAAAAAAGGATTTAGGCTGTTGAAGGGAGGGCAGGCCCACAACAATGGCCAAAGTGAAATGGAGACAGTAGATACAGCTGGTCTGTTGTAATATAATAAAGACAGTAGATCTAGCTGGTCTGTCTTAATATAATAGAGACAGTAGATCTAGCTGGTCTGTCATAATATAATAGAGACAGTAGATCTAGCTGAAATGTCCTAATATAAAATAGATAGTAGATCTTGCTGGTCTGTCATAATATAAATGAGACAGTAGATCTGGCAGGTCTATAATAATATATTCAACCTTATGTTCCCTGTACTCTATATATATCTGTTTATTATACCTGTTGATACAGGGCTCATATGTGAAACTATTCTAACTGAACATTTTCTTTCACAGTGACACTGACTCTGAATGGGAGCCCCCAGTGCCAAGGTGTCCATCCCCCACTGAAGCTGGTTCATCCAGCTCCTGCCACAAGTGGTGTTCATCTGCCCAAATGTATTTCTGCAGGCATGGATGTGCCTCAGGGCCAAAAGGGCACAGCATGGAGGCGTCGATGTGTTCTTTGCAAAATGAAGTCCCCCATCACCTGCACCACATGCTTGGTGACCCTCTGCTTTACAGCAGACAGAGACTGCTATGGCACCTGGCATCAGCAGCACAATATTGTGTAGAGGACTGAGGGTCTTCCAAATATTCAAAGTGTTATTTTGTAAAGGTTGTTTTTTTCATGTTTTTTCTCCATTTTTTGGGGTGTGTGTGTTAGAATACCATTTTGGTATTTTGTATATAGTTATGCCATTCAAAATGTATAACTTCACCAATTTGGTCACTTGGGTACATTTGGGCTAGTTGTGTGGGACACCTGGGTGACTTCATGATAAATGTCATGTAGCACACTCATTTAGGAAGTTATCATTCTGAAACGGAAGTACTGTTGCCCTCTTATGTTTTTCACTGAAATTGCCCCCATCATCCTATCTGAATGTTTGTTTTGTCTTGTTCATTTTAAAGATGGTGATACAACAATAAAAATGAAAAAATGTATTATCTAAACCAGATCTATTGTATTATATTCTCCTACATTCAATTCACATTTACACAAACCTCAGAGTGTTTTCTTTCAAATTAAACCAAGAATATGCATATCCTTGGTTCTGGGCCTGAGCTACAGGCAGTTAGATTTGGGTATGTCTTCAGGCGGAAAATGAAAAAAAGTAGGGGGGTAGCTGTAAGAAGTTAACACAGTGTCCAAAGAAGGGCCAGATGTATTCAAGTTTTCATAAAAATCGGAAATCGGTATTTATGGGCGCCGATTTGCAGATTTAAAAAAGTTTTTTTTTAATTATTTTTTTTATACCTTTATTTAACTAGGCAAGTCAGTTAAAGAACACATTCTTATTTTCAATGACGGCCTAGGAACTGTGGGTTAACTGCCTTGTTCAGGGGCAACACGACAGATTATTACCATCTTCAGCTCAGGGGAACCATCTTGCAACCTTACAGTTATCGAGTCCAACGCAATAACGACCTGCCTCTCTCTCATTGCTCTCCACAAGGAGACTGTCTGTTACGCGAATGCAGTAAGCCAAGGTAAGTTGATAGCTAGCATTAAACTTTTCTTATAAAAACAATCAATCATAATCACTAGTAAACTACACATGGTTGATGATATTACTAGATATTATCTAGCGTGTCCTGTGTTGCATATAATCTGACTGAGCATACAAGCATACAAGTATCTAAGTATCTGGTAGGCAGAAGCAGGCGCGTAAACATGAATTCAAACAGCACTTTCGTGCGTTTTGCCAGCAGCTCTTCATTGTGCGTCAAGCATTGCGCTGTTTATGACTTCACGCGTATCAACTCCCGAGATGAGGCTGGTGTAACCGAAGTGAAATGGCTAGCTAGTTAGCGCGCGCTAACAGCGTTTCAAACGCCACTCACTCTGAGCCTTCTAGTAGTTGTTCCCCTTGCTCTGCATGGGAAACGCTGCTTCGTGGCTGTTGTCGTTGTGTTGCTGGTTCGAGCGAGGAGAGGGACGGAAGCTATACTGTTACACTGGCAATACTAAAGTGCCTATAAGAACATCCAATAGTCAAAGGTTAATGAAATACAAATGGTATAGAGGGAAATAGTTCTATAATTCCTATAATAACTAAAAACTTCTTACCTGGGAATATTGAAGATTCATGTTAAAAGGAACCACCAGCTTTCATATGTTCTCATGTTCTGAGCAAGGAACTGAAACGTTAGCTTTCTTACATAGCACATATTGCACTTTTACTTTCTTCTCCAACACTTTGTTTTTGCATTATTTAAACCAAATTGAACATGTTTCAATATTTACTTGAGGCTAAATTGATTTTATTGATATATTATATTAAGTTAAAATAAGTGTTCGTTCAGTATTGTTGTAATTGTCATTATTACAAATAAATAAATAACAATCGGCCGATTAATCGGTATCAGCTTTTTTGGTCCTCTAATAATCTGTATCGGCGTTGAAAAATCAGAATCGGTCGACCTCTAACACAGAATGGTGTCGTCTGCGTAAAGGTGGATCAAGGAGTCACCCGCAGCAAGAGCGACATCGTTGATGCCCAAGAATTGAACCCTGTGGCACCCCCATTGACACTGCCAGAGGTCCGGACAACAGGCCCTCCAATTTGACACACTGAACTCTTTCTGAGAAGTAGTTGGTGAACCAGGCGAGGCAGTCATTTGAGAAACCAAGGCTGTTGAGTCTGCCGATAAGAATACGGTGATTGACAGAGTCGAAAGCCTTGGCAGTACGGTCAGTACAGTACGATGGCGGTTATGATATCATTTACTACCTTGAGCGTGGCTGATGTGCACCCGTGAATGTGCTAGTAAACCGGATTGCACAGTGGAGAAGGTACGGTGGGATTCTAAATGTTCAGTGATCTGTTTGTTAACTTTGCTTTCGAAGACTTTTGAAAGGCAGGGCAGGATGGATATAGGTCTATAACAGTTTGGGTCTAGAGTGTCACCCCCTTTGAAGAGGGGGATGACCGCGGAAGCTTTCCAATCTTTAGGAATCTCGGATGATACAAAAGAGAGGTTGACTAGTAATAGTCTGTAGGACTATAGTACTAAAGGATACATTTCTACAGGTCTAATGTCCATTGCTCATATTTCTTGGCCCAAGCAAGTCTCTTCTTCTCATTGGTGTCCTTTAGTAGTGGTTTCTTTGCAGCAATTCGACCATGAAGGCCTGATTAACAGTCTCCTCTGAACAGTTGATGTTGAGACGTGTCTGTTACTTGAACTGTGTGAAGCATGTATTTGAGGTGCAGTTAACTCTAATGAACTTCTCCTCTGCAGCAGAGGTAACTCTGGGTCTTCCTTTCCTGTGGCGGTCCTCATGAAAGACAGTTTCATCTTAGCGCTTGATGGTTTTGGAGCTGCACTTACCCTTCAAATGTAGATCAGCAAATCTAACACTTTCAATACATGGTGAATTTTAGGTTTGAGGACTCATATTTCTTCCCCAAAGTACAAAATATGTTATAAATGATTGACTTTCTTGACCACCAATCACCCGCTAACAGATTAGTAACAGATTAGTTGAAAAAAAATAAAGAGTTTAGCTACAAACTCAATATGGGTGTTTACCAGAATGGTGTGACTTAGATGTGGTCCTGTTGGAAGGCTATAGTGTTTACAGTGAGCTGGGATGGCCTCAGCCCACTGAACTCCAGTTAACAGCAGGTTAAAGCAGCTAAAGCCTCTAGCCAACAAGGCCCAGAGCATGCTGTAGCCCAGGTCAGGACCAGCAGCAAGATGGGGCGGCAGGGTAGCCTAGTGGTTAGAGCATTGGACTAGTAACCGAAAGGTTGCAAGTTCAAATCCCCGAGCTGACAAGGTACAAAATCTGTCGTTCTGCCCCTGAACAGGCAGTTAACCCACTGTTCCTAGGCCGTCATTGAAAATAAGAATTTGTTCTTAACTGACTTGCCTAGTAAAATAAAGGTAAAAAAAAAAAAAAAAGCGGCTGGCTGCCATACAGAGATTAAAGAGAGAGTGTGTAGGTGTTGTAGTGTCTGTGTGTGCATGTGTTTATGTGTGTGTGTGTATCCGTGAGTGTATGTATGTGGTCAGGTGAAAGTTGCCAGGGTAACAAAGGGAAAGAGAAGGCCATGTTAGAAAAGGGGGTAGTGGGAGAGACAGAAAAAGAGAGAGATAGAGGTAGAGAGGTGAAAGATAAGGCATCAGTAGCTACTGCACACAGGAAGGAAATGTTACGCATCTAATATGCTAATAAAGAAGAAGACATCTACATGTTATGATATAGAGGCAGCACTGTTTACAGTTTAGAATCCATCTGGCTATCTATATATCACTTTAGTGGAAACCAAGACTATTCTCAGGGCAGATCTGCCGGTTTTGACTTGCAGAAGTCATTTTTCGTAGCAGGTTAGGAGATCTTATGCAGCAGATTAGGATAATTAACGTGGCAGGTTAGGAGAGTTAGAAAAGGGGTTATCAAAAATTGTCTACAACGCATATCTAGCTACAACCAGGCATGTCCTGAGAACAGTCTTGGTTTCCACTAATGGGATGCACAAATGCAATGCTCATCCATCTGTGTCTATATAGGAAGAGTGAGGATCATCAACCAAAGCTGTGAGGTAGTACTAGCACCCTAGGTCATAGAGGATGAAAAAGGAGAAATTGACTAAACTGCTTACGTGGGAAACAGATGCAGCCCTGAGTACTGGATTACTGATCAAAAAAATAAGACATTTTTAGAACAAGGACATCACTGAGAAGAAAGACAATTGTATTTACATATATCCCAACAGTGAGCAACAATGCCAAATGTATCATAACCGTTACAGATAATGAATCCTAATTGCTAAATTGACTCATATATTAAAAAACAAGTGCAATTTAAGATGAATTTATTGAACGTGTAATATCAACTGGTTATATTATATATTGGGACCTAATCTTCAAAAAGGTAGTAACCTCAGCTGTGTGGCACTTCTTGTAGAAGCCTATGGCTGTGTAATGGCATAGCCTTCTTTTGTTAATTTAGAAGACAAGAAGCTCTTATTTCCAGAGCCCTTATCACAGTCTAGACAACTATTTTATAGTAAAAAACATGATGTGATATAACATCATAAAATAGAACAGAATAGTGCGAAGTGATTCACATCTCGCGTCTGAACAGTTATTCTCAGAGTGATCATTTGAAACGGGGCTCAATTTAGCAAGTTGAAAGAGACATTTTTCATGGTTACGAACCAAAATTGGTCTTCTTTTCGATATACAGACGTTCTATTTACTTTATTATGCCAGTTCCTTGGAATTTTCTAAAATGATCAACAATTCTACATTGAACACTGCATAGGGATGAGTTATGGCCGGGGCATCTGTTTGGTGAGTAGGCCGAGGTTTAAAGATTCTGATGAAAATATGCTCTTTGTCTTTATCAAACTAATGTTTTTGCATGTTTTCAGTGTGGAACCTGTCTATTTTTAGGGAAGGTAATAGTCTAGACCAGGTATTCCCAAACTGGGGTACGCGCAGTCCATTTATATTTTTCAATGGGGCTTTACATTTGGGTGAGTTTTTTTCTCGCCTAAGTAGCCTCATTTCACTGCAAGAAATAACATTAAACCATCTAGTGTTCAGTGAAATAACAACACATTGTCAAATACAGGTAGCCTAGTCAAATAATTAACATCCAATCACATTAAATGTTACTCTCTCGCAGGAATTCCACTAACGGTCCATATGTAGCCAAAACGTAGCTGCTGCTCATATTGGTATCTGTTTTGATGGCGCAAAAGCCATGACAAGGAGACATAGTGGAGTGGTAACGCACGTGGAAGCAGTTGCTCCCGATGCCACTTGGGTACACTGCAGCATCGACCGAGAGGCTCTTGCTGCCAAGGGAATGCCTGACAGCTTGAAAGACGTTTTGGACACTACAGTGAAAATGGTTAACTTTGTTAAAGCAAGGCCCCTGAACTCTCGTGTATTTTCTGCACTATGCAATGATATGGGCAGCGACCATATACAGAAGTGTGCTGGTTATCAAGGGACAAAGTATTGACACGTTTTTTAAAATTGAGAGACGAGCTTAAAGTTTTATTTACTGACCACAATTTTCACTTGTCTGGCCACTTGCATGATAACTTTACGTTTTTTCTTGCCAGAATGATCTGAATCTAGGATTACAGGGACTCTGTGCAACTTTATTCAATGTGCGGGACGAAATTGAGGCTATGATTAAGAAGTTGGAGCTCTCCTCTGTCTGCATTAACAAGGACAACACACAGGTCTTTCCATAGTTGTATGCTTTTTTGTGTGCAAATTAACTCAAGCTTACGGAAAATGTCAAATGTGATATATAGCGAAGCACCTGAGTGAGTTGGGTGCGCAACTACGCAGGTACTTTCCCAAAACAACTGGATTTGTTATCCCTTCCATGCCCTGCCTCCAGTCCACTTACCGATATCTAAACAAGAGGGCCGCGTCGAAATTGCAACAAGCGGTTGTGTAAAATTTAATTTAATCAGAAGCCACTGCCAGATTTCTGGATTAGGCTGTGCTCATAGTATCCTGCCTTGGCAAATCATGGTGTTAATTGGCTCCTGTTGCTGTAAGCATGAATGTGTTTAACTATACTTGTGGGGACCAGAATTCCCCACAATGATAGTAAATGGGGTTTAGGTTAGGGTAAGGGTTAGGGAAAATAGGATTGTGAATGGGACTGAATTGTGTGTCCCCACAGAATTACTTATACAAGAGTGTGTGTCTCTGTGTGTGTGTGCATGCATGTGAGTGTGCTAGTTTGCACATCACTAACACATACTGTATATTTGTGTGTGCTTTGAGTGACTGATCACAGCTCAGGATGGACATGAGTACTCGAACTGTCTTCAAAACTCCATCATAAAACAGAGATCAATGTTTTTTCAAATACTGTAAAACTACTTGGTCAAAATGTTGGCTTGAAGACAACATTAATTTGCTTTGACTCCAGTGTTCCATTTGTGCATTTGCGGGACACAACAGAAAATAAACCCACCATGTCTCACTCACTCAATTGCGTTCCGACCGCTCCATCTACACAAGCCTGCTGTGTGCACCTACAGACACTGTATATGTCTATAAAACTAGAAACACGTATCTAACTGATGGGATACCACATTCCTTGACAAAACGTTGACAGTTTTAACGCAAATTCAAAATAGACTGGTTGATTGATGTAGAGAAATAAATGTGTGTTCCAACAATGAGCTACAGGTTTGGAAAAATTGGGCAATTTTCTGTGTAGGCTACTTTGCGGGTTTCATTAGTGACCACATCCATGGGCTATATCGTAAAAATGCATGAAAACAAAAATGTACTTTTTGGTCGTAATTTAAGGTTAGCAGTGGTTAGGGTTATTTTTATTTTATTTTACCCCTTTTTCTCCACAATTTCGTGGTATCCAATTGTCTAGTAGCTACTATCTTGTCTCATCGCTACAACTCCCGTACGGGCTCGGGAGAGATGAAGGTTGAAAGCCATGCGTCCTCCGATACACAACCCAACCAAGCCGCACTGCTTCTTAACACAGCGCCATCCAACCCGGAAGCCAGCCGCACCAATGTGTCGGAGGAAACACCGTGCACCTGGCAACCTTGGTTAGCACGCACTGCGCCCGACCCGCCACAGGAGTCGCTGGTGCGCGATGAGACAAGGATTTCCCTACCGGCCAAACCCTCCCTAACCCGGATGGCGCTAGGCCAATTGTGCGTCGCCCCACGGACCTCCCGGTCACGGCCGGTTACGACAGAGCCTGGGCGCGAACCCAGAGTCTCTGGTGGCACAGCAGATTAGGGTTATTTTGATCTAATTATATGAAGAGCAGTTGCAGAAGCAGGTTTATGACTTTGTGGCTGTGGTAACTAATGTTAGTGACGATCCTACTTAGCGAACTGCTAGTGGCATTTAGAATTGGTTAGTCTTGGCCAGTGGTCCCCAAACTTTAAATAGTCCCGTATCCCTTCAAACATTCAACCTCCAGCTCCATACCCTCTCTAGCACCAGGGTCAGCGCACTCTCAAATGTTGTTTTTTGCCATCATTGTAAGCCTGCCACACACACACACACTATACAATACATTTATTAAACATAAGAATGAGTTTGAGTTGTTGTCACAACCCTGCTCATGGGAAGTGACAAACAGCTCTTATAGGACCAGGGCACAAATACTAATATTCAATCATTTTGCTCTTTATTTAACCATCTTACATATAAAACCATATGTGTTCATCGAAAATTGTGAATACCTCACCACAGGTTAATGGGAAGGGTGTGCTTGAAAGGATGCACATAACTCTGCAATGTTGGGTTATATTGGAGAGAGTCTAAGTCTTATATCATTTTCTACACACAGTCCGTGCCTGTATTTAGTTTTCATGCTAGTGAGGGCCGAGAATCAACTTTCACATAGGTACGTGGTTGCAAAGGGCATCAGTGTCTTACATTTGAATTAATAAAAAAGAACACATACATGTATTATGTGATACAGTACAGAAACGCACACTCTGTCCCCTCCTTCTGTGTCCCCCCCTCCATGATGAAGCACGTCTCCAGGCAGGCTGCTGAGGTAATGGGCCATATTCATCTTCTCTCACTCTCCCTGCTGGCTTTACCACCTAATCCAGCTCTCTCTCTCTCTCCCTGCTGGCTTTACCACCCAATCCAGCTCTCTCTCTCCCTGCTGGCTTTACCATCTAGTCCATCTCTCTCTCTCTGCTGGCTTTACCACCTAGTCCAGCTCTCTCTCTCTCTCCCTGCTGGCTTTACCACTCAATCCAGCTCTCTCTCTCCCTGCTGGCTTTACCATCTAGTCCATCTCTCTCTCTCTGCTGGCTTTACCACCTAGTCCAGCTCTCTCTCCCTGCTGGCTTTACCACCTAGTCCATCTCTCTCTCTCTCTACCTGCTTGCTTTACCAGCTAATCTCTCTCTCTCTCTGCTGGCTTTACCCCCTAGTCCATCGCTCCATCTCTCCATGCTGGCTTTACCACCTAGTCCATCTCTCCATCTAGTCCATCTCTCCACCTAGTCCATCTCTCCATCTCTCCCTGCTGGCTTTACCACCTAGTCCATCTCTCCACCTAGTCCATCTCTCAATCTCTCCCTGCTGGCTTTACCACCTCGTCCATTTCTCCATCTAGTTCTCTTTACTGACTGACTGGGGATCCATCATGTTCTTCTTTTCTCTCACGTCCCTCCGTCTTCACTGACTCAAGTGCTCCCCTTCTCTCTCGAAAACCGCACCACTGTCCAGAGACCACCATAATTCACTACTTCACATTATCCACACTATTGCAGTGTCTTTTAAATAAACAGCAGGGCATGCACATTTCAAGCCAGGCCTTACCCCAGGTTTATTCTGCTGAACAGGTTGCTGTCCTGTCTCTGGGGTGTTTTAGAGGGGCGGACCAGGGAGAGTGCGTTAGCAGTGGTTCCCGTGCGCTTTAACAGACTGAGCCGTGCCCTGTAGGGAGTGTAAAGTGGCTTCGTAGCGGCACATTAGCGATGAATGGATCCATTCACATTAAGGATGTAATATTGTGCATGGGGATTTCAAATGGAGTGAAATGCACAATTTTAAAACAAATACAATTTTTAGTGAGAGGAAACATAATGTAGCCTACCCCCCTACTTGTTGGTGTTCTGTTCTGCTCTGATGGTGGGACATTTTTACATTTGAATCATTTAGCAGACACTCTTATCCAGAGTGACTAGGGTTAAGTGTCTTGCTCAAGGGCACATCGACACATTTTTCAGTAGGCTCAGGGATTTGAACCAGCGACCTTTCGGTTGCTGGCCCAACACTTTTAACCTCTAGGCTATCTGACACCCAATAAACTTACTTCGAGTGGATATATCCCTTCGTAGGGATCAAGGTTAAACACAGACACAACAATGTAGACATAGGCAATTGGCCATGTAGCTAGACTAATCTATTACAACCAGCCAATCAGATGAGGCCACAGGTTGTGTAGTGCATAAATGCGGTGCTGAAAATACACCATTGTGGTTGTAATCCTTGGCCAGGCTGGGTCAGATGTATTGCTAATTATCATCTGTTATACAGAGCCCCTCGTCTGGCTGCTATCATCAGGCCATCCTGGCTGGCTCTCATTAAGGTTGAGTGTGTGATAGGGCCCACGCTGGCATCAAGCTGAGGGGATGCTACTGTAGAACTGTCACATTGAGCTGCATTCAGTCTGGCAGACACTGATGTAGCCTGTCACTGTGATCAATCAGTGTTTAATCAGGGCTGTAATAATCACACAGAGGGAGCATTACTTAACACAATCAGAATCACATTCACACATTATAAACACATACACACCTTCACACACACACACACACACCTTCACACACACACACCACACACACACACACACACACACACACACACACACACACACACGCACACACACGCACACACACGCACACACACGGCTCCAGCCTCACATATAGGCTACACAGACTTTTCAATTATTCAAATGTATTTACATTTAGAATCTGACGCTCACACAAATGCAATCTGTATTCACATGAGTAAATACATTTCAAAATGTACACAAATACACATTGACACTATCACTAAAATGGAAAAACACATTTGCGCTTTCTCTTTTGTGTAGTATTCTATTCTGTTCCAGTTCCATCTGTCACATCACACTGATGCCCATGTTCCCACAATCCTCCCTGTGGTCATTCATCACAATGTCACTCAAACTCTGGTCCCTGTTGTGTCATGGTAATGCTCCAGTGTGTGTGTGTTTCTATTTCAGTGAATCTTTATGCCTTGGAAGAAGAATATATATTTTTTCTGACAAAGGAAGGGGCAGAGTGGAAAGAGAAAGAGAGAGACCAAGGAAACAGGCAGTGGGCAGAGATGACAGTGCATTCTCTTGTAGACTGTCAACATGATTCAGATTCAGAGTGTTTAACAGTCACATGTACAGGGTTGCAGGTGTGATTGCAGGGTACAATGAAAATCTTAGGCTCCAAGCTCCAACATTCTCCCTGACACAGGTCAAATGAGAGTCACAAGACAAGAATAACTCAAAAGCCACTGAGAGTATATTACTCGCTAATGTTCAGTCTCTGGACAATAAAGTAGATAAGCTCTGTTTCACGGAATCATGGCTCTCTCCGGATATACTGTCCCCGTCCATACAGCCAGCTGGGTTCTCAGTACATTGTGCAGACAGGAATAAAGAACTCTCCGGGAAGAAGAAAGGCGGGGTTGTATGTTTCATGATTAACTACTCATGGTGTGATTGTGATAACGTACAGGAACTCAAGTCCTTTTGTTCATCCGACCTAGAATACCTCAGAATCAAATGACGACCGTATTACCTCCCAAGATAATTATCTTCGGTTATAGTCACAGCCAAACTGGAACCCACATATCCTGAGGCCACATTTATTGTGGCTGGGGATTTTAACAAAGCAAATTTGAGGAAAATGTTTCCAAAGTTCTATCAACACATTGACTGTAGCACTCGCGCTACTAAAACACTAATGACTCCACTTTGCTCATCCCTTCCTATAGGCAGAAATTCAAACAGTAAGTATCCGTGCTAAGGTCTATTCAATGCTGGTCTGACCAATCAGAATCCATGCTTCAAGATTGTTTTGATCACGCGGACTGGGATATGTTCCAGGTAGCCTCTGAGAATAACATTGATGTATACACTGACACGGTGACTGAGTTAATCAGGAAGTGTATAGCAGATGTTGTTCCCACTGTGACCATTAAAACCTACCCAAATCAGAAATCGTGGATAGATGGCAGCATTCGCGCAAAACTGAAAGCGCAGACCACTGTATTTAACCATGGCAAGGTGACTGGGAATATGGTCGAATACAAACAGAGTAGTTATTCCCTCCGTAAGGCAATCAAACAGGCAAAACGTCAGTACAGAGACAAAGTGGGCTCGCAATTCAATGGCTCAGAGACAAGACGTATGTGGCTGGGTCTACAGACAATCACGGATTACACAGGGAAAACCAGCCACGTTGCGAACACCGACGTCTTCCTCCTGGACAAGCTAAACACCTTCTTTGCCCGCTTTGAGGATAACACAGTGCCACCGACACGGCATGTTCCCTAGGACTGTGGTCTCTCCTTCTCCGTGGCTGACGTGAGTAAGACATTTCAACTTGTTAACCCTTCTGAAGGCTGCTGGCCCAGACGGCCTCCTTAGCTGCGTCCTCAGAGCATGCGCAGACCAGCTGGCTAGAGTGTTTGCGGATATATTAAATCTCTCCCTATCCCAGACTGCTGTCCCCACTTGCTTCAAGATGTCCACCATTATTCCTGTACCCAAGAAAGAAAAGGTAACTGAACTAAATGACTATCACCCCGTAACTCTCCCTTCTATCATCATGAAGTGCTTTGAGAGGCTAGTTAAGATTCATTTCACCTCTAACTTACCTGACACCCTAGACCCATTTCAATTTGCATATGTCCCCAATAGATCCACAGACGATGCAATCGCCATCGCACTGCACACTGCCCTATCCCGCGCCCAGGTGGTGAAGGTAGGAAACAGCATCTCCACATCGCTGATCCTCAACAAAGGGGCCCCACAAGGCTCAGCCCCCTCCTGTACTCCCTCTTTACCCATGACTGCGTGGCCACGCACGCCTCCAACTCAATCATCAAGTTTGCAGACGACACAACAGTTGTAGGCCTGATTACCAACAATGATGAGACAGCCTACAGAGAGGAGGTGAAGGCCCTGTCAGAGTGGTGCGAGGAAAATAACTTCTCCCTCAACGTCAACAAAACGCAGTGGAGAAGGTGAAAAGCTTAAAGTTCCTCAGCGTACACATCACAACGATCTGAAATGGTCCTGCCACACAGACAGTGTGGTGAAGAAGGCGCAACAGCATCTCTTCAACCTCAGGAGGCTGAAGAAATTTGGCTTGGTCCCTAAGACCCTCACAAAGTTTTACAAATGCACAATTGAGAGCATCCTGTCGGGCTGTATCACTGCCTGGTACGGCAACTGCACTGCCCGCAACCGCAGGGCTCTCCAGAGGGTGGTGCGGTCTGCCCAACGCATCACCGGGGGCACACGGCCTGCCCTCCAGCACACCTACAGCACCCGATGTAACAGGAAGGCCAGAAAAAACATCAAGGACATCAACTACGGCCTGTTCATCCCGCTACCATCCAGAAGGCGAGGTCAGTACAGGTGCATCAAAGCTGGAACCGAGAGACTGAAAAATAGCTTCTATCTCAAGGCCATCAGACTATTAAATAGCCATCACTAGCCAGCAACCACTCGTTTACTCAACCCTGCACCTTAGAGCCTGCTGCCCTATATACATAGACATGGAATCACTGGTCACTTTAATAATGGAACACTACTCACTTTAATAATGTTTATATCCTGCCTTACTCAATTCATATGTATATACTGTATTCTATTCTATGGTATTTTAGTCAATGCCACTCCGACATTGTTCGTCCAAATATTTCTATACAGTACCTGTCAAAAGTTTGGACACACCTATTCATTCAAGGTTTTTGCTTTATTTTTACTATTTTCTACATTTTAGACGAATAGTGAAGACATCAAAACTTTGAAATACCACATATGGAATCATGTCGTAACTAAAAAAAGTGTTAAACAAATTTAAATATTTTTCACCGATGACCCAACACACCTCCAGGCTGTGTAAGTGTTATTTGACCAAGAAGGAGAGTGATAGAGTACTGCATCAGATGACCTGGCCTCCACAATCACCTGACCTTAACCCAATTGAGATGGTTTGGGATGAGTTGGACTGCAGAGTGAAGGAAAAGCAACCAACAAATGCTCAGCATATGTGGGAACTCCTTCAAGACTGTGCAAGGTTGTCATCAAGTCAAAGGGTGGCTACTTTGAAGAAACTGAAATATAAAATATATTTTGATTTGTTGAACACTTTTTTGGTTACTACATGATTCCATATGTGTTATTTTATAGTTTTGATGTCTTCACTATTCTACAATGTAAACAACAGTAAAAAATAAAGAAAAACCCTAGAATGAGTAGGTGTGTCCTAACTTTTGACCAGTACTGTATTTCTTAACTCCATTATTTTACTTTAGATTTGTATGTATTGTTGTGAATTGTTAGATATTACTGCACTGTTGGAGCTAGGAACACAAGCATTTCGCTAAATCCGCAATAACATGTGCTAAATATGTGTATGTAACCAATACAACTTGATTTGAAGAAACGTCACTAGTACATAAATCACTACAGGGACTAGCAAGTTTGACTACAGAGCATTCTTAGGTCAATATTTACACCCAAAGGATCCAACAGAGTTAACAGGAAATGACATATTGTCCAAACAGAGATTCCCAAAAGATGACCAGGTTACAGATTCACCATTGAAGAATGACTCATTCCTGACAGAATTATAAATGAGTCACTGAGACCACCCCAATAATACCAGGTAAGCTATTACATTACACATCACTGTTGCCTTGCCAGTTAGTCTTGACAGTGAGTGTGTTCCGAGATGAAAAACCAAGATATGAATCCCATCTGTGACTACAAAACTGGGCGACCTGGATACCTCAACTCAGACAATATACAAGCTGCCAGTATGCTAGTTTAGACAGAGAGTGATGTCTTTGATATTCTCCTTTAATGACTAAAATGATTACACTCCTCAAAGGGAACCTCATCAAAGCAGATCAGAGCCTAAAGGCATGTCTACAGCAGGGCCTGTGTGTGTGCTATGGCTCTATGGCTACAAGACAAAAAGCACTGAGGAAAACTCATTAGCAGCAACCTGTACATATACTACAGCCTGTGCATGGTCTGGAGAACTTGTGGGCTACAAACTGTAGCTGGGCAAGAGCTGTAACTAGGCAAGAGCTGTAACCGGGCAACAAGAGCTATAACTGGGCCACAAGAGCTGTAACTGGCCAACTAGACCTGTACGTGGACAAGAGCAGTAACTGGTCAACAAGAGCTGTAACTGGTCAACAAGAGCTGACCCTGGGCAACTAGAGCTGTATGTGGACAAGAGCAGTAACTGGGCAACAAGAGCTGTATCTGGGCAACAAGAGCTGTAACTGGCCAACAACAGCTGTAAATGGCCAACAACAGCTGTAACTGGCCAACAAGAGATGTAACTGGCCAACTAGAGCTGTATGTGGACAAGAGCAGTAACTGGGCAACAAGAGTCGTAACTGGGCAACAACAGCTGTAACTGGGCAACAACAGCTGTAACTGGCCAACAAGAGATGTAACTGGCCAACAAGAGATGTAACTGGCCAACAAGAGATGTATGTGGACAAGAGCAGTAACTGGGCAACAAGAGCTCTTACTGGTCAACAAGAGCTGTCCCTGGGCAACTAGAGATGTCCCTGGGCAACTAGAGATGTACGTGGACAAGAGCTGTAACTGGGCAGCAACAGCTGTAACTGGCCAACTAGAGCTGTATGTGGACAAGAGCAGTAACTGGGCAACAACATCTGTAACTGGCCAACAAGAGATGTAACTGGCCAACAAGAGATGTAACTGGCCAACTAGAGCTGTATGTGGACAAGAGCAGTAACTGGGCAACAAGAGCTGTAACTGGGCAACAACAGCTGTAACTGGGCAACAAGAGATGTAACTGGCCAACTAGAGCTGTATGTGGACAAGAGCAGTAACTGGGCAACAAGAGCTGTATCTGGGCAACAACAGCTGTAACTGGGCAACAACAGCTGTAACTGGCCAACAACAGCTGTAACTGGCCAACAAGAGATGTAACTGGCCAACAAGATATGTATGTGGACAAGAGCAGTAACTGGACAACAAGAGCTGTAACTGGGCAACAACAGCTGTAACTGGCCAACAACAGCTGTAACTGGCCAACAAGAGATGTAACTGGCCAACAAGAGATGTATGTGGACAAGAGCAGTAACTGGGTAACAAGAGCTGTAACTGGGTAACAAGAGCTGTAACTGGGCAACAAGAGCTGTAACTGGCCAACTAGAGTTGTTAATGGGCAACAACAGCTGTAACTGGGTAACAAGAGCTGTAACTGGTCAACAAGAGCTCTTACTGGTCAACAAGAGCTGTCCCTGGTCAACTAGAGATGTCCCTGGTCAACTAGAGATGTCCCTGGGCAACTAGAGATGTCCCTGGGCAACTAGAGATGTCCCTGGGCAACTAGAGATGTACGTGGACAAGAGCTGTAACTGGGCAACAACAGCGGTAACTGGCCAACAAGAGATGTAACTGGCCAACTAGAGCTGTATGTGGACAAGAGCAGTAACTGGGCAACAACATCTGTAACTGGCCAACAAGAGCTGTAACTGGCCAACAAGAGCTGTAACTGGCCAACTAGAGCTGTATGTGGACAAGAGCAGTAACTGGGCAACAAGAGCTGTAACTGGCCAACAAGAGATGTAACTGGCCAACAAGAGCTGTAACTGGCCAACTAGAGCTGTATGTGGACAAGAGCAGTAACTGGGCAACAACAGCTGTAACTGGCCAACAACAGATGTAACTGGCCAACAACAGATGTAACTGGGCAACAAGAGATGTAACTGGCCAACTAGAGCTGTATGTGGACAAGAGCAGTAACTGGGCAACAAGAGCTGTAACTGGGCAACAACAGCTGTAACTGGGCAACAAGAGATGTAACTGGCCAACTAGAGCTGTATGTGGACAAGAGCAGTAACTGGGCAACAAGAGCTTTAACTGGGTAACAAAAGCTGTAACTGGGCAACAACAGCTGTAACTGGCCAACAACAGCTGTAACTGGCCAACAACAGCTGTAACTGGCCAACAAGAGATGTAACTGGCCAACAAGAGATGTATGTGGACAAGAGCAGTAACTGGACAACAAGAGCTGTAACTGGGCAACAAGAGCTGTAACTGGGCAACAACAGCTGTAACTGGCCAACAACAGCTGTAACTGGCCAACAAGAGATGTAACTGGCCAACAAGAGATGTATGTGGACAAGAGCAGTAACTGGGTAACAAGAGCTGTAACTGGGCAACAAGAGCTGTAACTGGGCAACAAGAGCTGTAACTGGCCAACTAGAGTTGTTAATGGGCAACAACAGCTGTAACTGGGTAACAAGAGCTGTAGCTGGGTAACAAGAGCTGTAGCTGGGTAACAAGAGCTGTAGCTGGGTAACAAGAGCTGTAACTGGGCAACAACAGCTGTAACTGGGTAACAAGAGCTGTAACTGGGCAACAACAGCTGTAACTGGGTAACAAGAGCTGTAGCTGGGTAACAAAAGCTGTAACTGGGCAACAACAGCTGTAACTGGGTAACAAGAGCTGTAGCTGGGTAACAAGAGATGTAACTGGGCAACAACAGCTGTAACTGGGCAACAACAGCTGTAACTGGGTAACAAGAGCTGTCATTCCATGAAATCTGAAATGATATCACATGTGTTCAGCCCAAAGACAAACTACATATTCCATATTTATGAGGACTATCAAGAGACCTGTGCAACAGACTGTCAAAACCCCAAGAGTTTTGGGCAACAACATCTGTAACTGGCCAACAAGAGATGGAACTGGCCAACTAGAGCTGTATGTGGATTAGAACAGTAACTGGGCAACAAGAGCTGTAACTGGGCAACAAGAGTTGTAACTGGGCAACAACAGCTGTAACTGGGCAACAACAGCTGTAACTGGGCAACAAGAGCTGTATGTGGACAAGAGCAGTAACTGGGCAACAAGAGCTGTATCTGGGCAACAACAGCTGTAACTGGCCAACAACAGCTGTAACTGGCCAACAACAGATGTAACTGGGCAACAAGAGATGTAACTGGCCAACTAGAGCTGTATGTGGACAAGAGCAGTAACTGGGCAACAAGAGCTGTATCTGGGCAACAACAGCTGTAACTGGCCAACAACAGCTGTAACTGGCCAACAACAGCTGTAACTGGGTAACAAGAGCTATAGCTGGGTAACTAGAGATGTCCCTGGGCAACTAGAGATGTACGTGGATAAGAGCTGTAACTGGGCAACAACAGCTGTAACTGGCCAACTAGAGTTGTTAATGGGCAACAACAGCTGTAACTGGGTAACAAGAGCTGTAGCTGGGTAACAAGAGCTGTAGCTGGGTAACTAGAGCTGTAACTGGGCAACAAGAGCTGTATCTGGGCAACAACAGCTGTAACTGGCCAACAACAGCTGTAACTGGCCAACAACAGCTGTAACTGGGTAACAAGAGCTATAGCTGGGTAACTAGAGATGTCCCTGGGCAACTAGAGATGTACGTGGACAAGAGCTGTAACTGGGCAACAACAGCTGTAACTGGCCAACTAGAGTTGTTAATGGGCAACAACAGCTGTAACTGGGTAACAAGAGCTGTAGCTGGGTAACAAGAGCTGTAGCTGGGTAACTAGAGCTGTAGCTGGTTAACAAGAGATGTAGCTGGGTAACAAGAGATGTAGCTGGGTAACAAGAGCTGTAGCTGGGTAACAAGAGATGTAGCTGGGTAACAAGAGATGTAGCTGGGTAACTAGAGCTGTAGCTGGGTAACAAGAGATGTAGCTGGGTAACAAGAGCTGTAGCTGGGTAACAAGAGCTGTAGCTGGGTAACAAGAGATGTAGCTGGGTAACTAGAGCTGTAGCTGGGTAACAAGAGATGTAGCTGGGTAACAAGAGCTGTAGCTGGGTAACAAGAGATGTAGCTGGGTAACTAGAGCTGTAGCTGGGTAACAAGAGATGTAGCTGGGTAACAAGAGCTGTAGCTGGGTAACAAGAGCTGTAGCTGGGTAACAAGAGATGTAGCTGGGTAACTAGAGCTGTAGCTGGGTAACAAGAGCTGTAGCTGGGTAACAAGAGATGTAGCTGGGTAACTAGAGCTGTAGCTGGGTAACAAGAGATGTAGCTGGGTAACTAGAGCTGTAGCTGGGTAACAAGAGATGTAACAAGAGCTGTAGCTGGGTAACAAGAGATGTAGCTGGGTAACTAGAGCTGTAGCTGGGTAACAAGAGATGTAGCTGGGTAACAAGAGATGTAGCTGGGTAACAAGAGATGTAGCTGGGTAACAAGAGCTGTAGCTGGGTAACAAGAGCTGTAACTGGGCAACAACAGCTGTAACTGGGCAACAAGAGCTGTCATTCCATGAAATCTGAAATGATATCACATGTGTTCAGCCCAAAGACAAACTACATATTCCATATTTATGAGGACTATCAAGAGACCTGTGCAACAGACTGTCAAAACCCCAAGAGCTATCCTATGATGAAATAAAGAAAACAGTAGCAGGACAGCTGCAGAGTGTGTGATTACAGTACACAATCACTAAAAAACAACCTGTAGATGGAAGTACAAAAATATCAAGAGAAATACACAGCAGGGGACCCAGTGCAGCTACCAACATACATCAAGTCAACTCAGAGCGAAAAAAACTCTCCCGGACTTTGAAAACTTGTAGACCATATCACAGAACACACATTAACACTTGACAGACAAAGCCTTCTGAGTGAGAGACTCAACTGCGCTGCAGTAGCAGCAGATCTGACCCGTGCCAGACCTGAGCAAAGACAGGGGGACTATGAGTAGACTTACGATTTTGAAGTCTTTGTGGCTGCACTCCTGGCCTTGGTATCGGCAGTAGAGCATCATCTCCTTAAGGTCGTGGCCCACCCTCTCGGTGAACTCACGCATGCTGAAGGGCTTGGGTCTGTAGGCGGTGAAGTTGGCCTTGTCTGTGAGGAAGGCCAGGACGTGGGGCTCGGCCAGCTGGGGCTCAGGGATCCTCAGGTGGACGTCCAGCAGGGCCAGCAGCTCCCCAGCGTGGTACAGGTCATTGCGGGACAGGCGGCTGAAGCGGTAGGCGTTGAGGTTGCACACGGTGACGGCAGGGAACAACAAGCTGCCCGACATCACGGCATCCACGCTCGTCACATGGGGGTAGGAGAGGAAGTAGGCCAGGCGCTCGGCACTCTCCAGGGCCAGGAGGCCCAGGCAGGCCAGCAGAGCGGCGGCCCAGAGCAGGCGGCGAGGTGTTGGCCGGCCGTAGGGGAAGATGAAGCGCAGGCCGTGGAGCGTGCTGGTGTGGGAGAAGGCCTGCCAGGAGGACGGGTGCAGACTGGAGCTCTCATGGCTCCCCTCACTGCCACAACTCTCCTTTAGGTCCATCATGACCCCTCCAGTCCCACAGCCAAGGACACCCCAATACACAGACACCTACACATACACAGAGAGAGAGAAAGAATGAGAGAGAGAGAGAGAGAGAGAGAGAGAGAGAGAGAGAGAGAGAGAGAAAGAAAGAAAGAAAGAAAGAAAGAAAGAATGAGAGAGACAATGCAATGAGAGCCCTGAACTACCACCTAGAAAAGGAACACATAATCACACATTCAGTTCACACAGAGAAAGAGAGAAAGGGGAGAGGGTGAGTGTCCCAAACATACACACCTGCAGCACAGAAAGAGTGACAAACACAGAGACACAGAGCAAAATAAAGCAACCCAGAAAGTCAAGCCAAAGACAGACCTACAGACAGAGAGAGAGGAAGAGCACATGAGGCAGAGATCTTCACAACCCCCAAGTCCTTACTCCAGATAGAAAAGAGAGCGTGAAGAATAGAAAGATGCACCCCCAGGGCATCCCTTCCTTCCGCGCCTCCACTCTTTCTCTGTCCCTAGTTACTCTGGATGCCAGCCTCTCTGTGCCTGAAACCTCTCCCCTCCACTCCTCCAATATCCCCCCGCCCTCTCTCCTTCTCTCAGTGACCGTTTTCGTTGTCAGGATCCCAGAAGTAAGTCCACTGTGACACAGAGTGAGAGAGTCATTTAAGCCACGAGCCAATCAAAGCCACTTCTGTGTATTCAGTGTCCCCACTTCACACACACACTCAACTCTCTGGATCTCCCTGTGCGACTAATGACAAGCCTAAGCACCTCTTGTTCAGCCTAGTGAGATGGCATCCAGTCGGTGTGCGAGTGTGTGTGAGTCTGAGAATGTGTGTGCACGTGAGAGAGAAAGGGAGAGAAGGGGAGAGAGAGGAGGAAGGATAGAGCCGCTGATGATCAGCGCCGCCAGTTTGTCGCGCATGCCGATCAAAGTCCTCCCGTTCTCCTCTGGCCAGATGCATCCGCTGATTCCGCTCTACCTCCTCTTCCCAGCTCATCCATGGAGCCAGTGAACAACAGTGGAGCCAGAAGAGACACACACACGCTCGCGCAGAGAGAGAGAGAGGATAGAGCACAAACACACTCCTCCTCTCCACAGTGAAGTCTCTTATTGAATCTGCTTCTGTTTTTCTTTCCCTCTTGCTCTCATTTTTCTTTTCCGCCCGCCTGTTTTCATATCCCCCATCTCACCCCTAACTGACTGACGGATGGATGCAGGACGCAGATTGTCAGGGAGACGGATGGTTAGGGAAAGGTGGAGGAGAGAGATCACGCATGAGGAGTGGTGGAGAGGGTTGGTTAGGGAAAGGTGGAGGAGAGAGATCACGCATGAGGAGTGGTGGAGAGGGATGGTTAGGGAAAGGTGGAGGAGAGAGATCACTCATGAGGAGTGGTGGAGAGGGATGGAGAAAGACAAAAAGTCCCCACTCCCCCACTGATAACAAACACTGCATTTTGTGCCCAGCAGGCAAGGACTGCACAGAGATATCACATAGAGAGAAGTAATGCAGAGACACAACCCCAAATGTGTGTGTTCTGTGTATCCCTGTGTATGTGTGTTAGCGTGAGTGAGATATATCACAGAGTCTGTATGAGAGAACTTGTGTGTTGAAGCTACATTTGACCCAGAGATATGTAACAGTGTGTGTCGGTAGAGGGGGTGGCAGGGGTATAGCGTGGAGAGAGCAGGGCTGCATGTGCCAAGTAATACAAGGAGACAAGGGGAGACCGAGGGGGACTGAGAAGAGAAAGGAGTGTGGCTATGTGTGCAAAAAGAGAAGAAGAGACGATCGAGGGAGAGGAAGAGCATAGTAAATGGAGAGGGCTACAAATTTGATGAAATAGAAACAGACATGGAGTTAGGAGAGGTAAGAGCATGTATGTGGCTAGCCAATAAGAAGATAATTATAAACTGGTTGGTTCGAGTCCTGAATGCTGATTGGCTGACAGCCGTGGTATATTAGACCATATACCACAGGTATGACAAAACTTTTATTTTTACTGCTCTAATTACGTTGGAAACTAGTTTATATAATAGCAATAAGGAACCTCAGGTTTTTTTTTGTATATGGCCAATATACCATGGCTAAGGGCTGTATCCAGGCACTCCACGTTGTATCGTGAATAAGAACAGCCCTTAGCTGTGGTATATTGGCCATATACAACACCCCCTCAGGCCTTATTTCTTAAATATAGTCCTCTACACAGGGCCGGTTCCAAGCATAAGCAACATAAGCAGGTTTTGGGAACTCAGTTGGTGTCTCAACTGACTGATGAGAATCAGAATGGTAAAAGTTTAAAAGTCATGCATCATCAGTTTCTCTCTTGTTTTGTCAGTCACTGACAGTCACACAATTAGCAATGTGAGCTAACGATTTTTACATTTTAATGTCCAGAGTGACTTACAGTTAGTGCATTCACATTAAGATAGCTAGGTGGGACAACCACATATCACAGTCATAGTAAGTACAGTTTTTTCTCAATAAAGTAGCTGTCAGAAAAGTCAGAGCTTGTAAGGGGGAAAAAAAGTCAAGTGCGAGTTCATTAACGTTTTTTTTGTTGTTTTCAGAAGATGGGCAGGGAATCTGCTGTCCTAGGATGGGCAGGGAATCTGCTGTCCTAGGATGGGCAGGGAATCTGCTGTCCTAGGATGGGCAGGGAATCTGCTGTCCTAGGATTGGCAGGGAATCTGCTGTCCTAGGATGGGCAGGGAATCTGCGGTCCTAGGATGGGCAGGGAATCTGCTGTCCTAGGATGGGCAGGGAATCTGCGGTCCTAGCTTCAGGGGAAGCTGGTTCCACTATTGGGGTGCCAGGACAGAGGGGAGCATGGACTGGGCTAAGGGGGAGCTGCCCTACCACAGGGGTGGGAGGTCCAAGAGACCAGAGGTGACAGAACAGAGTACAACAGGTTGGGGTGTAGGGTTTGAGCATAAGCCTAAAGGTAGGGAGGGGCAGTTACTCTAGTTGCTCCGTAGGCAAGTACCATGGTCTTCAAATGGAAGCCTCATATGGAAGCCAGTGGAGAGTGTGAAGGAACGGGGTGACATGGGAGAACTTTTTAGATTGGTAAGTGAGTCTAGTCAGTTATCATGTCCAAATACTGACCGGGCACGCATCCCAGGGGCCTTGACCTCCAGGTCCAGACCTCCCCATTGATTGTGTTAGTCACGTTCACTTAGATATCATTAACATGGCATAAGTCATGGCTGAAAACATTTCTCTCCGCCCCATGGCAAAATGTGTAGAACTGCAGGAAATGTACTTTAAAACATACATTTCTCTCTCCATCGTCAAGAGGGGGGCCACTGAAATGTTTTGCGTTGGGGGCCCAACCAAATCTTGCTTAGGACCCCCGAATGTTTTAATATCTCCATTTTCCTGTTGCCCTCCCACTAAACGAACTAGCCTACTGCGTACATGATCACTATATGGGTGGACAAGGAAGCATTCAATTATCTTTATCTAGAAATCAATAGTCTGTTCAAATATATAGGCTAGGCTATAAAATGTGAGAGAGCATGGCAAAACTGGCCAACCCCTGAATGCTACAGCAGCAGCATGGTTTGTGAACAATGTAGTTGGCGCCAGAGTTCATTTTGACCAATGGGTCGGGCTAGACTTTTGCTCTTCATTTCTGAACAGAAAAATGAGGACTTGCTTGTAGACCACCCCAGGCCTGAATTAGCCTAGGTTGACTAGATTTGGTTTGTAAATCTGGGAATGAGGCAGCAGTCATTTAGACAGATATATTAGAGACACACTTAGCATATTATATACATTTTATATATACTAATAAAAGCCAAAGGCGTTTTATCCAAATTAACATCTATAAAGACTTACCCAAAAGTTGTGATTGTGGTGTGCTTGTTCCAAATTCCTTCCAGCTCTTAACTCTTTCCCTATTGAGACTAAACTTTGCATCCCTCTTTCTTTTTAAACCCAACACCGTTTTTTTTATATACATTCATCGTCAATTGTGGGACCACCACGGTTGAGACATGTCAAGTACATATGTCAACAAGTAAAGTAGATATATCGGCTCAAGCTCTTTAGGCCTATGCAGCGAAAGTGGTTTGGCGCGTGGCAAATGATGGGTTTACACACTTGAACCACAAATGACAGGGGCAGTTACTGTAGTCATAATCTTCGCCTGAACACAGCATCCTTGAACAACACAACTTGCATGCCTGTGTGATTCATTCTCTTTTATGGTAAATTTGAGTTATATTATCCATATAATAGGCTACCACTAGGACTTTTTTTTGCCTATTCGGAAGATTGACCTACCTTTGCGCTAGTGCTTTGATGATCGATCCTTGCGTGGAGCATAAAGTGAGTCAAATTCTTTATCAGTAGTCGGTCCCATCACCCCTTGTGGGGTCTGTGTCAGTAACCACGTTTCCATCCAACCATTTCATGCGGATGAATTACCTGTTTGATTACGTTTGATGGAAACATGACATTCCAGTACAATTTTAGAAATGCCAACAATGTTCGTTCATGTTGAGATCTTTTTGTGTAGGTAAAATTAATTATGCAAATACGCCTTTATGAGCAAATGTTGATATAATGACTATCATATAGTTATATAACAGAGTGACGTGAAGATACACTATATATACAAAAGTATGTGGACACCCCTTCAAATGAGTGGATTCGGCTATTTCACCCACACCGTTGCTGAAAGGTGTATAAAATCGAAAACAGCCATGCAATCTCCATAGACAAACATTGGCAGTAGAATGACCTTACTGAAGAGCTCAGTGACTTTCAACGTGGCACCGTCATAGGACGCTACCTTTCCAACAAGTCCGTTCATCACATTTCTGTCCTGCTAGAGCTGCCCCTGTAAGTGCTGTTACTGTGAAGTGGAAACGGAGCAACAACGGAGCAACAACGGCGCAGCTGCAAAGTGACAGACCACACAATAAGACCGGCGAGTGTTGAAGCACATAAAAACCGTCTGTCCTCGGTTGCAGTTCTCACTACCGAGTTCCAAACTGCCTCTGGAAGCAACATCAGCACAATAACTGTTCATGAAATGGGCTTCCATTGCCGAGCAGCCGCACATAAGCCTAAGATCACTATACACATGCCAAGCGTCGGCTGGAGTGGAGTAAAGATTACCACAATTGGACTCTGGAGCAGTGGAAACACGTTCTCTGGAGTGATGAATAACGCTTCACCATCTGGCAGTCCAAAACAAATCTGGGTGAACACGACCTGCCCGAATGCATAGTGCCAACTGTAAAGTTTGGTGGATGAGGAATAATGCTCTGGGGCTGTTTTTCATGGTTCGGCTAGGCCCCTTAGTTCCAGTGAAGGGAAATCTTAACGCTACAGCATACAATGACATTCTAGACGATTCTGTGCTTCCAACTTTGTGGCAACAGTTTGGGGAAGGCCCTATCCTGTTTCAGCATGACAATGCCCCCATGCATAAAGCAAAACGGTTTGTCGACATCGGTGTGGAAGAACTTGACTGGACTGCATAGAGCCCTGACCTCAACCCTATCAAACAGCTTTAGAATGAATTGGAACTCTGACTGCGAGCCAGGCCTTATCGCCCGACCTCACTAATGCTGTTGTGGCTGAATAGAAGCAAGTCCCCGCAGCAGTGTTTCAGCTGATGTAACTGTGGGTTTGCACAACTGAAGAACTTCTGCACAAACTGTCAGAAACCGTCTCAGGGAAGCTCATCTGCGTGCTCGTCGTCCTCACCAGGGTCTTGACCAGACTGCAGTTTGGCGTCGTAACCGATTTCAGTGGGCAAATGCTCGCCTTCGATGGCCACTGGCACGCTGGAGAAGTGTGCTCTACACAGATGAATCCCGGTTAACTGTACCGGGCAGATGGCAGACATGTGGGCGAGCAGTTTGCTGATGTCAATGTTGTGAACAGAGTGCAGCATGGTGGTGGTGTGGTTATGGTATGGTATGGGTAGGCATAAGCTATGGACAAGTAACACAATTGCATTTTATCAATGGCAATTTCACGTGACGAGATCCTGAGGCTCATTGTCGTGCTGCCATTCATCCACCGCCATCACCTCATGTTTCAGCATGATAATGCACGGCCCCTAGTCGCAAGGATCTGTACACAATTATTGGAATCTGAAAATGTCCCAGTTCTTCCATAGCCTGCATACTCACCAGACATGTCACCCATTGAGCATGTGTGGGATGCTCTGGATCAACGTGTATAGCGGCGTGTTCCAGTTCCCGCCACTATCCAGCAACTCTGCACAGCCATTGAAGAGGAGTGGGACAACATTTCACAGGCCACAATCAACAGCCTGATCAACTCTATGTGAAGGAGATGTGTCATGTTGCATGAGGCAAATGATGGTCACAACAGGCACTGGCTGGTTTTCTGATACCTTTAAAAAAAAAGAAGGAAGGGGTGTGTATCTGTGACCAACAGATACATATCTGTATTCCCAGTCATGTGAAATCCATAGATTAGAGCCTAATTAATTTACTTCAATTGACTGATTTCCGTATATGAACTGAAACTCAGTAAAATATTTGAAATTATTGAATGTTGTATTTATATTTTTGTTCAGTGTAAAAATTAAAGTCTGTGATCACTTGAGATACACACACAGCCTGACACACGAAGTGACACAAATATCAGTAGCGGACTAGCCATCTGGAATTTCAGGAAAATGCCAGTTGGGCTGGTCCATATATAGCCCAGTGGGCCTGTTTAACTGCGCAAAATGATCATTCTCTTGCTAATACTGGGGGCCTCAAGGTGTGTTAACAATGCCAAGGCCAATTTCTGGTCCCAGTATCAGTCAATCACATTTCTCTCAAATTAAATTTGCAGTGGTCCCAAACAGCTGTGGGGTTGCTGGCTCCTTAACGACTTAATTAAGCAAATCTCCCCTTTCCCATTGAAGTAATGAGCATAGTTTTACAGGGATTAGCCGTCTCCTGGGTAGGAGATAAGTCTTTATTATTTACCACCTTTTCTGTACTTAGCAAATGCATCTTGAGTGGATTCATTTCTCTCTTAGCCAACTACCAGGGATATTCTACAGGATGCAGCAGTAGTTTCCTTACCCAAAGTCATATACTAATGCAATTACATAAAACCAACCACTCAGACAGGATATTGTAGTCTTCCTACAGAATGCATTGTTAGATTTGCACTGCATAATGGAATTCATTTCATCCTCTTGCAGCTGTCTAACTCCTCACACTGGAAAGCGTTGACATCTACCTGAGGGTGTTCATAACCTGCCAATTTAGTGATGAAAATATATTAAAAAGTTAATATCACACTATAATTTCACTCCCAAGTATCAATTTACTAATTTATTTGCTAGGTTGCGTTAGCTAGAGCTAGTCGGCTGTACCGGCGCTAAAACTTCTGTATTTTTCATCCTATAGCTTGTTCTCCATCTTCTTTTTAAATAGTGAGCCATCATGTTTTCACGACTTTTATTTCCCCGACTGATCAACACTTTTCTCATGGCTCTCTCTCATCTCTCTGTCTCTCTCTCTGTCATCTCTCTGCAGCAGATGTGGCAATATGTTTAGAACATCCAATCGCAATATATATATAGACAGAGAATTGTGTGAATTGCAATATATATCGTATCAGGTGGTCCCTGGCACTTCTCAGCCCTACCTGCCATGGAATGTGTAGTACTCTGTCATCCATTTCTGGCACTTCTCAGCCCTACCTGCCATGGAATGTGTAGTACTCTGTCATCCATTTCTGGCACTTCTCAGCCCTACCTGCCATGGAATGTGAAGTACTCTGTCATCCATTTCTGGCACTTCTCAGCCCTACCTGCCATGGAATGTGTAGTACTCTGTCATCCATTTCTGGCACTTCTCAGCCCTACCTGCCATGGAATGTGTAGTACTCTGTCATCCATTTCTGGCACTTCTCAGCCCTACCTGCCATGGAATGTGAAGTACTCTGTCATCCATTTCTGGCACTTCTCAGCCCTACCTGCCATGGAATGTGAAGTACTCTGTCATCCATTTCTGGCACTTCTCAGCCCTACCTGCCATGGAATGTGAAGTACTCTGTCATCCATTTCTGGCACTTCTCAGCCCTACCTGCCATGGAATGTGAAGTACTCTGTCATCCATTTCTGGCACTTCTCAGCCCTACCTGCCATGGAATGTGAAGTACTCTGTCATCCATTTCTGGCACTTCTCAGCCCTACCTGCCATGGAATGTGTAGTACTCTGTCATCCATTTCTGGCACTTCTCAGCCCTACCTGCCATGGAATGTGAAGTACTCTGTCATCCATTTCTGGCACTTCTCAGCCCTACCTGCCATGGAATGTGAAGTACTCTGTCATCCATTTCTGGCACTTCTCAGCCCTACCTGCCATGGAATGTGAAGTACTCTGTCATCCATTTCTGGCACTTCTCAGCCCTACCTGCCATGGAATGTGAAGTACTCTGTCATCCATTTCTGGCACTTCTCAGCCCTACCTGCCATGGAATGTGAAGTACTCTGTCATCCATTTCTGGCACTTCTCAGCCCTACCTGCCATGGAATGTGAAGTACTCTGTCATCCATTTCTGGCACTTCTCAGCCCTACCTGCCATGGAATGTGAAGTACTCTGTCATCCATTTCTGGCACTTCTCAGCCCTACCTGCCATGGAATGTGAAGTACTCTGTCATCCATTTCTGGCACTTCTCAGCCCTACCTGCCATGGAATGTGAAGTACTCTGTCATCCATTTCTGGCACTTCTCAGCCCTACCTGCCATGGAATGTGAAGTACTCTGTCATCCATTTCTGGCACTTCTCAGCCCTACCTGCCATGGAATGTGAAGTACTCTGTCATCCATTTCTGGCACTTCTCAGCCCTACCTGCCATGGAATGTGAAGTACTCTGTCATCCATTTCTGGCACTTCTCAGCCCTACCTGCCATGGAATGTGTAGTACTCTGTCATCCATTTCTGGCACTTCTCAGCCCTACCTGCCATGGAATGTGAAGTACTCTGTCATCCATTTCTGGCACTTCTCAGCCCTACCTGCCATGGAATGTGAAGTACTCTGTCATCCATTTCTGGCACTTCTCAGCCCTACCTGCCATGGAATGTGAAGTACTCTGTCATCCATTTTCACTCAGAAGTCAGTGGATAAGTCCCTAAACCTCTGAGTTCTGTTATTCATGTGAATCACAATCATGATGAGTCACCCTGCAAATTACAGAAAGTTAACTTCCTTTTCCACCAGAGATAAAAGGCCTCCACTACCCCAGGGTTCGAGTGAAAAGAAAACGACCACAGGGGAGAGTATTGTGTTGACATTTTATCAAATAATTAATGAAAGAGTCACTGATACGCTTGTGGAGAATGAACAAGTAAGTTAATTACTCTTTCATAACATAATGGCTTATGAAAAATAATAAGCTCTTAGATGAAGATAATTAGGGAGTATTAAACATGGGGAGTGTAAGGGAGTAGGAGAGTGGCACTGGTTCAATACTACAGCAGGGTTGGGGTGATGAAGATAATTAGGGAGTATTAAACATGGGGAGTGTAAGGGAGTAGGAGAGTGGCACTGGTTCAATACTACAGCAGGGTTGGGGTGATGAAGATAATTAGGGAGTATTAAACATGGGGAGTGTAAGGGAGTGGGAGAGTGGCACTGGTTCAGTACTACAGCAGGGATGGGGTGATGAAGATAATTAGGGAGTATTAAACATGGGGAGTGTAAGGGAGTAGGAGAGTGGCACTGGTTCAGTACTACAGCAGGGTTGGGGTGATGAAGATAATTAGGGAGTATTAAACATGGGGAGTGTAAGGGAGTAGGAGAGTGGCACTGGTTCAATACTACAGGAGAGAAAGGGGGGTTTTGAAGTTAAAGGGCTGGATGTTTCAGCCAATGATAGATATATATCTATCTATATGTTCTATATTACATACACAGTGCATTCGGAAAGTATTCAGACCCCTAGACTTTTTCCACATTTTGTTATGTTACAGCCTTATTCTAAAATGGTTGAAATATTACCACATAATGACAAAGCAAAATCTGAAATATCACATTAGTACTTTGTTGAAGCACCTTTGGCAGTGATTACAGCCTCGAGTCTTCTTGGGTATGACGCAACAAGCTTGGCATACCTGTATTTGGGGAGTTTCTCCCATTCTCTCTGCAGATCCACTCAAGCTCTTTCAGGTTGGCTGGGGAGTGTCGCTGCACAGCTATTTTCAGGTCTCTCCAGAGATATTCCATCAGGTTCAAGTCATGGCTCTGGCTGGGCCACTCAATGACATTCAGAGACTTGTCCCGAAGCCATGATCAATTAGCCTTTTAAAATTATAAACCTGGATTAGCTAACACAACGTGCCATTGGAACACAGAAGTGGGAGTTTATTCGATCGCCTACGAATTCTCAGAAGGCCCGCCCTTTTTCTCCACCTCCTCTTCACGCAAATCACAGGGACCTGGGCCCGTTCCCGAGGAAGCAGTATATCCTTTGCGTCAGGCTCGTCAGACTGGTGAATGAAAAAAAAAAAGGATTCTGCTAGTCCGTGGTGAGTAATCGCAGCCCTGATGTCTAGAAGTTATTTTCGGTTATAAGAGATGTTATTTTGTACATAATGTCGAAAAATAGGTTAAACAAAGCAAATAAATGAACAAAATAAAACAATCGGTTGGGGACACGTAAAACGTCTGCCTTCCTCACATTTTCCATGCGAGAAATTGCCAAGAAACTGAAGATCTCGTACAATGGTGTGTACTACTCCCTTCACAGAACAGCACAAACTGGCTCTAAACAGGATAGAAAGAGGAGTGGGAGGCCCCGGTGCACAACTGGGCAAGAGGTCATGTGCATTAGAGTGTCAAGTTTGAGAAACAGATGCCTCACAAGTCCTCAACTGGCTACTTCATTAAATAGTACCCGCAAAACATCAGTCTCAATGTCAACAGTGAAGAGGCGACTCCAGGATGCTGGCCTTCTAGGCAGAGTTGCAAAGAAAAAGCCATATCTCAGACTAGCCAATAAAAAGAAAAGATTAAGATGGTCAAAAGAACACAGACACTGGACAGAGGAAGACTGTCCATAACACTTTTTCCAGACAAATCTAAGTTTGAGGTGTTCGGATGAAAGAAGAACATCTGTGAGAAGCAGAAAAAAATGTAAAGATGCTGAAGGAGTGCTTGACGCCATCTGTCAAGTATGGTGGAGGCAATGTGATGGTCTGGGGGTGCTTTGGTGGTGGTAAGGTGGGATATTTGTACTGAGTATCAGGGATCTTGAAGAAGGAAGGCTATCACTCCATTTTCCAACACCATGCCAACAGGACATTGACCAAAAGCACAGCTCCAAACTATGCAAGAACTATTTAAGGAAGAAGCAGTCAGCTGATATTCTGTCTATATTGGAGCGGCCAGCAGTCACCGGATCTCAGCCCTATGGAGCTGTTGTGGGAGCAGCTTGACCGCATGGTACGTAAGAAGTGCCCATCAAGCCAATGCAATTTGTGGGAGGTGCTTCAGGAAGCATGGGTTGAAATCTCTTCAGATTACTTCAACAAATTGACAACTAGAATGCCAAAGGTCTGCAAGGCTGTAATTGCTGATTCTTTGACGAAAGCAAAATTGGAAGGACACCAATTATTATTTCAAAAAATAAAATAATAAAAAAATTCTTTTTTTAAACATTATTTTTAACCATGTCAATGTCTTGATTATATTTCCTATTCATTTTGCAACTCATTTCATGTATGTTTTCATGGAAAACACTGACATTTCTAAGGGACCCCAAACTTTTGAACGGTAGTATGTACACACATCTGGTTTCAGCATGGGAATACAAAGTACAGCACTGGACCTGAGCCGGCTAGACCCACCTTGTTACACCTATACATAATTGGAACACGTGCAAACGACAGTAAGGTTCAGATCTTACCAGCTGAGACTTTAATAAGTCTTACATACACACTGACACTGCCTGTAAGGAAAAATACAGCAGTGGGGGGTGAGCCACTGCCCCCTACTGGTAGTACATGTTCAGGTAAGGAAAATGGGATATATGACCAAAAGTTCCACAGGAAAAAGAACATGGTCGTGTAAAAGAGCAAAACATTGATGTATCTTGGGAAAATGTTGGCGGACTGGTCGATATTGAGTAGTTAATTAGGATGCAAGGTGATTTGAATTGTAGGTCAGTCTGTCTACAATTGAAGTTTGGAGGGGTGCGTGGGGTAGTACAGAAAGTAAGGCTGATCTGGATGTATAGTGATGCCTCTGAGGCGAGAGGTTGGTGGTGGTGAAAGTTTTGCCGTGGGCCTCCCATCCTGCTGGTTTAGCCCAGATAAGACCCCATTTGTCAGGCTGTGACTGTCCCAGCCGCCCAGGGCTCCACCAGACAGAGCTGGATGAATATATTTGGCCCAGCTGGAAAGAAGGATTTAACTCCACAGAGACTAAAACCCCAGAAAATCCCTCAAGTCTCTACACAATTGTAACGCATGGTAAACAGGCTGGACCGGAACATAGCCAGAGGAAGGGGATCGGAGAGACAGAGGCAGGGGATCGGAGAGACAGAGGCAGGGGATAGGAGAGACAGAGGCAGGGGATCGGAGAGACAGAGGCAGGGGATCGGAGAGACAGAGGCAGGGGATCGGAGAGACAGAGGCAGGGGATAGGAGAGACAGAGGCAGGGGATAGGAGAGACAGAGGCAGGGGATAGGAGAGACAGAGGCAGGGGATAGGAGAGACAGAGGAAGGGGATCGGAGAGACAGAGGCAGGGGATAGGAGAGACAGAGGCAGGGGATAGGAGAGACAGAGGAAGGGGATAGGAGAGACAGAGGAAGGGGATAGGAGAGACAGAGGAAGGGGATCGGAGAGACAGAGGAAGGGGATCGGAGAGACAGAGGCAGGGGATAGGAGAGACAGAGGCAGGGGATAGGAGAGACAGAGGCAGGGGATAGGAGAGACAGAGGCAGGGGATAGGAGAGACAGAGGAAGGGGATAGGAGAGACAGAGGCAGGGGATAGGAGAGGGGATAGGAGAGACAGAGGCAGGGGATCGGAGAGACAGAGGAAGGGGATCGGAGAGACAGAGGCAGGGGATAGGAGAGACAGAGGAAGGGGATCGGAGAGACAGAGGAAGGGGATAGGAGAGAGAGGCAGGGGATAGGAGAGACAGAGGCAGGGGATAGGAGAGACAGAGGAAGGGGATCGGAGAGACAGAGGATAGGAGAGACAGAGGAAGGGGATAGGAGAGACAGAGGATAGGAGAGACAGGAAGGGGATAGGAGAGACAGAGGAAGGGGATAGGAGAGACAGAGGAAGAAGATAGGAGAGACAGAGGAAGGGGATAGGAGAGACAGAGGCAGGGGATAGGAGAGACAGAGGCAGGGGATAGGAGAGACAGAGGAAGGGGATAGGAGAGACAGAGGAAGGGGATCGGAGAGACAGAGGAAGGGGATCGGAGAGACAGAGGCAGGGGATAGGAGAGACAGAGGAAGGGGATAGGAGAGACAGAGGAAGGGGATAGGAGAGACAGAGGAAGGGGATAGGAGAGACAGAGGAAGGGGATAGGAGAGACAAAGGAAGGGGATCGGAGAGACAGAGGAAGGGGATAGGAGAGACAGAGGCAGGGGGATAGGAGAGACAGAGGCAGGGGATAGGAGAGACAGAGGCAGGGGATCGGAGAGACAGAGGCAGGGGATAGGAGAGACAGAGGAAGGGGATAGGAGAGACAGAGGAAGGGGATAGGAGAGACAGAGGAAGGGGATAGGAGAGACAGAGGCAGGGGATAGGAGAGACAGAGGAAGGGGATAGGAGAGACAGAGGCAGGGGATAGGAGAGACAGAGGCAGGGGATAGGAGAGACAGAGGAAGGGGATCGGAGAGACAGAGGCAGGGGATAGGAGAGACAGAGGAAGGGGATCGGAGAGACAGAGGAAGGGGATCGGAGAGACAGAGGATAGGAGAGACAGAGGAAGGGGATAGGAGAGACAGAGGCAGGGGATAGGAGAGACAGAGGAAGGGGATAGGAGAGACAGAGGCAGGGGATCGGAGAGACAGAGGCAGGGGATAGGAGAGACAGAGGAAGGGGATAGGAGAGACAGAGGAAGGGGATAGGAGAGACAGAGGAAGGGGATAGGAGAGACAGAGGAAGGGGATAGGAGAGACAGAGGAAGGGGATCGGAGAGAGAGGCAGGGGATAGGAGAGACAGAGGAAGGGGATAGGAGAGACAGGCAGGGGATAGGAGAGACAGAGGAAGGGGATAGGAGAGACAGAGGAAGGGGATAGGAGAGACAGAGGCAGGGGATAGGAGAGACAGAGGCAGGGGATAGGAGAGACAGAGGAAGGGGATAGGAGAGACAGAGGAAGGGGATAGGAGAGACAGAGGCAGGGGATAGGAGAGACACAGGAAGGGGATCGGAGAGACAGAGGCAGGGGATAGGAGAGACAGAGGCAGGGGATAGGAGAGACAGAGGCAGGGGATAGGAGAGACAGAGGCAGGGGATAGGAGAGACAGAGGCAGGGGATAGGAGAGACAGAGGAAGGGGATCGGAGAGACAGAGGCAGGGGATAGGAGAGACAGAGGAAGGGGATCGGAGAGACAGAGGAAGGGGATCGGAGAGACAGAGGATAGGAGAGACAGAGGAAGGGGATAGGAGAGACAGAGGCAGGGGATAGGAGAGACAGAGGAAGGGGATAGGAGAGACAGAGGCAGGGGATCGGAGACAGACAGAGGCAGGGGATAGGAGAGACAGAGGAAGGGGATAGGGAGAGACAGAGGAAGGGGGATAGGAGAGACAGAGGAAGGGGATAGGAGAGACAGAGGAAGGGGATAGGAGAGACAGAGGAAGGGGATCAGAGGAGGGGGAGAGAGGCAGGGGATAGGAGAGACAGAGGAAGGGGATAGGAGAGACAGGCAGGGGATAGGAGAGACAGAGGAAGGGGATAGGAGAGACAGAGGAAGGGGATAGGAGAGACAGAGGCAGGGGATAGGAGAGACAGAGGCAGGGGATAGGAGAGACAGAGGAAGG